>NC_046169.1:5392333-5439833 GCF_011064425.1 Rattus rattus
GCCAGAAGTTTAGAACAGATTGCTAGAATTAGTTTGAAGCCAAGCAGAGCAATTCAGAGACTGAGAGAAAAGGCAGATTAAAAAGTCAGCTGGGAGAAGAGCTTGAGACACAACAGCTGAGTTGAACCAGCCAGCTAGAATTCAAAAAAACAAAAAGCGTGAGCTTATTCAGCTGCAAGTCTCAGAGGCTGAAAACCTTCTAGGCCTAGATTAGATTGTATGGAGGCTAGGATTAGGCCTAGGTTAGCAGACTGAGGCAGAAAGCATAGGGGACAGCAATGACATCGGGTGACTAATAGATACGTTGGTATGTCAGTAGCTTGTAGATATTCCATCTGCCCCCAAGCGTAATGGCTCCCTTTCTGCTGTGGTGCCTTAGACTAGGTTTCCCATACCCGGAGACCTGTGGAACATTCTGCGTGTGCTCCCCAGGCAGCTCGAAGAGCAGCCATCTGGGGAACCGGGAATGTCAGAGGACCAATGCTGCAGAGGTCGTCCCTTGCATGGAATTCAGCAGGGTACAGATTCCTGGGTCCTGCTGAAATCGTTTCGCACGGTGGATTTTGAGGCCTGCTCCTCTGTGGGGAGCCAGGGGATCTTTGTGAGCATGCGTGGCTCTGAGAGGGACGTGCAGCTCTCCCACGAACAAGCCATCCTGTAGCATGAGGCTCCTACTCTGGCAGAACTCTTCTAAACCCATCTTGGGACTGATTTCATTTCAGTAATGATGGAGGGGCTCCCTTCTTTGGAACATCACACCCATTTCAAAGCCTTCCTTTTCCTAGACCTTAAAGACCTTAAAGACGGTCCCGTCTTAAGCATGCTTGAAAACACAAAGGCATTTGCACAAACGGCACCAGGGGTAAAGCTCCAAGAGCTCATGAGTTTGAGGGTGGGACCCAGCTCTTCCGGCAAGATGCTGGTCAGTGGCTCCTTGTTCCCAGAGGGCGTGGCCAAACTCTTGCCGAGTACAGTTTCAGAAAAGACACAATCCAAGTGGGTCTAGTCCTCCCATCTTTTGGCTGCACAACCCCCTGGGCCTCTAACTGGCATCCATATCTTCTTTCTACTCTTGGAAAAATCAGTACCCTTTTTTTTTTCTTTGTTCCTAACTTGGGGGATAGCACCGGAATCGGAAAAGTTCCGGTGAATTTCTTCCAGACTCGGAGTCTGGGAATCCTCGTGGGTGGCCGGGGGGCCGCTCTGAGTATTTTTCAATGCAGAAAAGGGCGTATTTGAGCAGCTGGCCCAGAAATCGACTAAATCTGTCTATGGTGTAATTGGTGCAGAAAGAGCTGGAAGACAAATTGAGAGTGGTGGGCGTAAACAGAAGGGACAGGTGGCAGAAGGGGAGCCGGATGGATGAGCCCAGACACAAAACACACACAAACAAAGGCTGCTAGGGACACCAGGAGGGCGCTTTCACATGCGGGGACCAGAACCGGACTCCTTGGCTTGGAGGCTTGCAGGTCCTCAGTTTGCTCCTGGAACCCTGCGAAGTCAGGCTCCACAAAGGGCGATCGCGCTGGCAGGTGGTCAAAATGGCCGCCTTAGTGAATTCAGAATACAAATCCTTGGTCTAATTGTTCAATTCTTTAAAGAATTTAGGTTCCAGGAGGACACAGTGGTCTACTAAGAGTCTAGGGTGTGTTGTGCGTGCGAGCGTGCGTGTATGCGTGCGTGCGTGCGTGCGTGCGAGTGTGTGTGTATGTGTGTATGTGTGTGTGTGTGTGTGTGTGTGTGTGTGTGTGTGTGTGTGTGTGTGTGTGTGATATTTTGGTTACAATATACAATTTTCCCTTTACATAGCTGCATTCCAAGGCAGCCTGTCTCTGCCTTGCAGTGTGACAGAGGACAAGGACGCCTTTCTCACGGTAGCGTATATTATACCTGTGACCCCACAGTGCCAACTTTGTTGACAAATCTTGGGGTTTGATCGAAGTCTCTCACAGCAAGGAAGAATGGGCAGTCAGAGTGTCTGTTGAAAAGTACCTTAGCTTTCTTGTCAGCAGCAGAAGGACAGGCTGTCACCAAGCGAATGACACTTCAACGTCGGTGTAACTTCTATGTTGGCTCAACACACACTTATAATTAAAGAATAATAAGATTCACGTTTCCTTACAAACAGTGAGACTCTTCTGGGCAGTAAAAACCATCGCCATGGTGAGAGATGCCAGGGAGGCAGGTGCGTTTAACAGTACAACAATAAGTAATTACATTGCCCTTTTCAGAGGCGCCATGCATGGCCCACCCACCACCCAATTAAGCCTCCCAGAGTCGCTTCCTGATGGCCCATCGTTCCTAACACCCCTTCCCCATTTATCATACCAGCTTCGCTTTCTGCCGATGCTTTCTTTCCTAGTCTGCCCCCCCCCACACCCAGTCAAATCTCATGGTTCCCAAAAATGAAAAACAAAACTGCCGGTTCTCATTTCTTTGGGGGAAATTAGTCTTATTTCTTCCCATAAATCATAAGCATATTTCAGCTGTAAACAGCGTTAGCAGCCTTGGAAGTAGATTAACTGCGGTGCTCCAAGAGACTGGAGGATACCGAGCAAGGTTTGGTAATTGTGACTTAGGGAGGGGTGGTGGGCAGTTGGGGAGTTGGGGAGAAACATGGATGACTGGATTCTTCTCTTTGAACGTGGGGGTGGCCTCCCTGGCTGGACCAGGGTAGCCCTAGGCCCTGCCAATTGCTGTGGCATAAAAATCACGAATAGCATCTTTATGGAAATGTTGCACTTTGGGTGATAAATTATATGGTAATGCAAATTGAAGGGTAAACAAAGTAGGAACAAAAGCTTGTTTTGTAAAAGAAGCCAGACCAAAAGGCCACTATGATACAAAATGTCTAGAACAGACAAGTCCATAGGAAAAGGCGTATTAATGGGGACAAGAGGCCGGAGATAGGGAATTCCCCTTAATGGGCAGGATATCTTTTCCAGGGGTGTAGGATTTACTTAGGGAAGAGGGCAATGATCCTGGTAGTGTGGCTATGCTAATACTTACATTGTGCACTTTAAGTAGGTAAATTGTGGTTCAACAAAACTGCTCTGTTAAAGCAGAAGTTTAAAAATAATTAGGACACAGAAATCCCACAAAAAACACCCCTCCGCCCCCCCCAAAAACAAAAAACAAACAAAAAACTGAAAAGATTGTGCTCCATCTGTGCTCCCAGTGACCATAGCTTCCCGTACCCATACCTAATGGCTGGGTAGAGGGGATGTAATGACACCTGTCGGCCTCCAGAGGGCCCCTTGAACACAACCAGATTTTTATAAATTTGTTTGGGGCAAGAAAAATCAATGTTTCTCTACGGCCATTGTTAGGAACCAAAGATGTGTGCTTCAACCCAGTGCAGAGGGTTTCCAGTTCGGGAGGGGAAGGGAAGAGCCACAGGGCAAGGAAGAGGGACATAGCGAGCTTTTTCACTCCCACCCCACGCCCGAGGAGCTAAGGTCATAATGTAACACTGCATTAGAGAGTCTGGCCACTGGAAAGCAAAATATGATTCCTTAAGGGACAACTTGACGCTCAGACCTCCGCAGCCTCAGTCTTCAGTTTAATGACTTAAAATAGGCTCGTTCCAATCCAGATACCAACCAGCACTGGTATCACCTTTGAAAGACAAGGTGTTGACCAGAATTCAGTTTCCAGCAGTCACATCCGGTGGCTCACAACTGTCTATGACTCCAGTTCCAGGGGACCTGTGCTCATATGCACATAACCACACAGAGACATACACAAACACAGATAATTAAAAATAAAACAAATCTTTAAAAAAATACGCAACAGTGAATATATATTTTAAAAATTAAAAAAAAACCATTTCATTCTGTGCATTTTTATATCTTGAACTTCCAAACAGACAGAGCCTTGCACTTAGCAATGGGCTGATTGAGTTAATGCAGAGTTCAAAATCACCGGGCGATTTGCAGACCTGGGGCATTTAGTCCAGGTGGCCACCAGAGGGCGCTATGCACCTAGAGGAGCAAGGCGAGCGCCCAGGGCAGGGCCGAAGAGACCAACTCAGATTTCTGTTCTGCTTGCAACAAACTCAGAGATTGCGCAATACAACCCGGAGCTGCTGCCAGCACAGAATCCCAACATCCACATGCAAGGTGCAGGGAAGAGACCGCATTTCCCTTGCTTAGCAGTCCCCTCAGTATCAAGAAAGGAAACCCAGCCACCTGACGGACTGAGGTTTTGTTCACAGAGAAGGTAGTCAAGAAAAGAAATGAATCCGGGAAACCCCACTGTGAGCTGGACCTCTATCTCCAGCCTGGCGAGTCTCAGAAGCCAGAGTTAGCCATAAATCTCCGTAACCCCCCAGTAGAGTCAGTCCACAATGGGGCTGGCTGCCCAACTGGACAGAGCTGAGCACCCTCAAGGATTAGCCTTGCACGGAACAGTAGTTCTGCCAAATCAACGCTCTTCCCACCCCCGAAACAGAATCCCTAAACACCAGGGTAGGTAGGGAAATAAGGGTGCCAAACGAGATTAGTGTTCTCCTGACCACTGGGCTGCACTGCCTGCAGGCGTGAGCTTACTCTGATAGCCTAGGAGTCTCAGGCCCGACTGTTGGATTTAGAAGCAATACGAGTAATAACGTGGAGCCAGCTGCACCTTCCGTGGAGCCATTTTCTGATTCTTTTCCAGCCAAATGTCTGTTCTTTCCTCAGTTCTTGGGTTTGTGTGTCTCTCTGATGTGATCAGAAAGTCTTCCCCAAAGAAGATGGCAGGCAGGAATCGGTGGGAATGGGGTGGAAATGGGGGTGGGGGTGGGGATGGAGGAGGGTGTTCTTCGGAGCCCCCTGAAGAAACTCTTGCCCTGGGTCCAACAGGGAAGGATAAATCCACCCTCAGGCACGTCGTCCTCGGTGTGCGGCCATCTTGGCATCTAGAAGGCTGTTTAAAGACAAGTGGAGAAAATGAGTGATTTGGTGAGTGTAGGATTGAGTTGCTCAGGGGTTGGGGATTTAGCTCAGTGGTAGAGCGCTTGCCTAGCAAACACAAGGCCCTGGGTTCGGTCCCAGCTCAAAAAAAAAAAAAAAGAAAAAAAAAGGATTGAGTTGCTCAGTCGGTGAGCATCATGGAAAGGGTTAGGGGAGGGATCCTGGGAATTAATGAGCAGGACACTCAGGGAGGTTTTTTTTTTTTTCTTTGTTTTGTTTTGTAATTTCCTGTGGTGATCACCCTCTGTAGCAATATGTGTATCGAAACCTTCGTGTCTGGCTTGAGTGAAATGTCTCAGCAAAGCTCTCGCGGTGTTTGGGTTAATCGGTAGAGGCTGAGAAATTGTTTTGAGTCTGTTTGAACCTCAAAGAAATGTTTTCTTTCTGGAGAATGTGCACTCGGTTCTACATGAGAGCTTGTAGGGGCACCAACGTTGGTCCTAAGACACTGCTGGCAAACCCGTGGTTCTTGCTTTTGATTATGGCTGGCCATGGTTGGAAGGGACTGTGATTTGCGTGGGTTGTCTGCCCTCTCAGGAAGCAAGGTGACTTTGGTACTTGAAATATTTCCCAGCCCCAATTAATTTTGTGTAATTATTGAATAAAAGTAAGTTTGTTGGGATCAGTCTTTTCCAAGAAGACTGAGCCTCCTGCTCCTTTGGAAAATTAAGGCTTAGCATCTTGGTGAGCTTCTTTTCTTTATGGCAACACCTACTACCAACATCTCCCATTACCCATATACTGCAGAATTTAATCTCAGAGCCAAGGGAGGGGAGAAAACAAGACCTTTAAAGATGATCAACAGATGGGCTGGAGAGATGGCTTAACAGTTAAGAGCACCAACTGCTCTTCCAGAGGTCCTGAGTTCAAATCCCAGCAACCACATGGTGGCTCACAACCATCTGTAAAGAGATCCGATGCCCTCTTCTGGTGTGTCTGAAGAGAGTGACAGTGTACTTATATATAATAAATGAATAAATCTTTAAAAAAAAAAAGACGATCAACAGAGGTATCGCACTTAATCATTACCGCTTCTTCAGGAGGACCTGAAGTGGAAATTTCTGGTTTCTTTGGAAACTCAGTTATGTCATAGGATGCTTTGCTGGATCAGACAGATGAAAGGATGGGTGATGTGTAGAAAGAACTTAAATATGACCTTACAGGCAGTGGATGAAGGCTAGAGCATGGTTCGCCTTGCTCTGCCTCGCTAGGCTTTGCTGACGAGGTTCTTGTACTGGTTCACCTTACATCTCATTGCTGATCTTTGCTTGTGGTCACTTCATAGAGAGTAACTCGCCAAAGAACTTCTTGTGATATTCTGGTGGTTTGTGCTGACGCAGGCTGATTGGCAGAGCCTCATGCATGGATTAAATTCTGGATTAAATTGCCCTTACTGGTTCATGAGAGGTGATTACTGAGTGGACTGTAACTGCTGGTTCTTGACAGTGTTTTGCTAGAGGACTGGATTGCTGACAGCAAACACTGGAATTGCCCTAAAGAATTATTTCTAAACAGGTCCATATCTTCCTTTTCCCTAATAACCTTTCTTTTCCATTACCTCTGGTGGGTAGTGGATTAGAAGGGAAATTGAAGTGCTGAAGAACCCTTATATTTTTAAAAAAAAGATTTATTTTTTTTTATATGAGTACACTGTCCCTGTCATTGGACATCAGAAGAGGGCATCAGATCCCATTACAGATGGTTGTGAGCCACCATGTGGTTGCTGGGAATTGAACTCAGGACCTCTGGAAGAGCAGTCAGTGCTCTTAACTGCTGAGCCATCTCTCCTGCCCTTAAGAGCCCTTATTAAAGTAGGTTTTGAAAAAAATCAAAGCCTACAGGGACCAGCTCTGGTGACACTTTGCTACTGAATGGCCTGTGGCCAGGTCTAGTTATCTGTCCTCAATAAGCCAATTAAAGATGTCAAATTAAAAGTGGAAGGAGGAGTAGAAGGAGCCTTATTCAACGTGACCACCCTGGGAAGAGGGATAAAGAGATTCCCCCAAAGCCGTCTTCATTTCTGGGGTCCTGGAGTGAGATCGCAGAGTTCAGGTAGAGGGCCAGGGACAGGCATGTCTAAGGAGACCCAGTCCTTCTGGTCCTACCTACTACTGGTCCACTCGTGTCTGGGCCTCTGTGCCATGCTCTAAGATGGCCTGACAGATTGTTTAAAATGTGTGAAATCTGTTGACCTTTGTACAGTCAAACCCACTGGACTGCGTGACCAGTGGCATACCATTTTGTTGTAGTAATTATTTAAATCCCGGCCCGAGGTTTCTACCCCGCCTTCTGTATTTAGGATCCTGGCTGAAAAACACACAACTTTTATATCTACAATAAGCCTTAAATGCTGGGCTGATACCCACCCTCCATGCTGTTAGAATCGACTTTTCTATTGGTAACCCCGCATTATTACTTACTAGGTTCCATCTGGGCTGCTCTTAACTCCAATTGGCCAGCCCACAGGGCCACATTTTCTTTTTTTCTTTTCTTTTTTTTTTTTTTTTTTGGTTCTTTTTTTCGGAGCTGGGGACCGAACCCAGGGCCTTGTGTTTCCTAGGCAAGCGCTCTACCACTGAGCTAAATCCCCAAACCCCTGGGCCACATTTTCTTTACTCCTGATCCATGGTGGCTTCTCCCTCTCTGTCCTGTGCTCTTGTCCCCCTCCTGGTTCTCCTCCTCTCTATGCTGGCCCGTTATTTATGTACAGATGCCCCTGGGCCTGTCTGACTGTAAGTTCATAATGACCAATTCTAGCTTGGGTACAGAGAGGTAGGTTCAATGGACAGAGCAATGGCCTCTCTGCTACCACTGGGGCCTCTGTAACCAGTGACAACGACAAACCGGCAGCTCCAAACGACAGAGGTGAATCATTTCTACGCTTCCGGAGGCCTTGAGCCAGAAGTCATCAGGGCTGGTCCCTCTTGGAAGCTTGGAAGGTTCTAGATGGAATAACCCCATTGGCTTCTTCCAGTTTCTGGTGTCGATAGGTGACCTTGGTGCTGTTCAATGCTCTGACTCTACCTTTCCATGACTGCCTTCAGAGCTCCTCTCTTGAAATGTTGGGAGGTGTCCATCAGACTTGAAAACAGTTTTAAGCCAATAGGAACTCATTATTAGCCAGACAGTGACTACACTGGGTCCCAAATAGGACTCCTTAGTGTAGCCCTGAGTCTTTCTTAGGATGAGCTTTTCAGCACAGAACCCACACCCTTGGCTGACACATTTCAGTTAGCAAGAACAGTTAGCCAGGATCAGAACTGCAGAAGCCAAAAAGCACGGTTAGGACACTCAGGGACTGTCCTGGAACTACGGGTTTGGATGGATCAGTCTTTGCTCTCTTTTAGCAGGTGGTGTAGCATATACTCTGGTTTCCATGGCCTGAATGGAACTCTCATCATGGCTTCAGCTGGGCTAAGGTCTGGAGCCTGTATTAAACCTCCCCCTTTTCCCCCGGTAAGGAAACTCATCACGGAAGGAGGGCGCGTTCTAAGGCTACCATCAATTTTATCTCAAGATGCTCAGTCACACTTGCGAAGACGAGTTTACTACCTTTTTGGGGCCAGACTGGTCAACAATTTGAGTTCTGGGACAGCCAGGGCTACACGGAGAAACCCTGTCTTGAAAAACCAAGGCAAACCAACAAAAACAAAAAGGAAAAGCTAAAAACAAAAATAAACAAGTCCGGGAAATCCCCCTTCTGAAGTTGTTATCTCTTATCAACCTAGAAAGACTATCTCAGAGAAGTTTGACATGAGTCAAAAGCAGGCAGGGCTATACACATTTTGCCCAAAGTATAATTTCCTCATCTTCTCCCCTAAGGGAAACCCGTGACAGGTTCTGTCTGTGTCAGCTCATCCTGCATCAGCCATCTGCTTGGCTTTCATTCTGGTTTTTGTTTCATTTTGGGTAAGACAACATCTCACTATGAAGCCCTGGAGTTCACAGAGATCCTCCTGCCTCTGCCTCATGTGCTGAGATTAAAGGCTTGTGCCATTCTCATTTTGCTCAATGCAGATCGTGCTCTCCCTTAGACAGGCCTCAGCCTAGAGCAGCTAACTGCCAGGCTGGGAAAAGCTCAAAAAAAAAAAAAAAAAAAAAAAAAAAAAAAGCGGTAGCCAGCTCTGGAGCACCTGGAAACTTGGGAATGAACAACAAAAGGGAAGTTATCCAAGGGTTTGGACCAGAGATATGAGATCAGATTCAAGGTCTGAACCCTAGGTCTTCCACTGGGCATACATATAATTAATGGTGGGTGTGGTGGTTTGAAGGAGAACAGCTCCCATAGGCTCTAATAGTTGAATGCTTGGTTCCCAGCTGGTGGAACTGTTTCAGAAGGATTGGGAGGCGTGGCCTTTGCTGGAGGTGCTGAGTCACTAGGGTGGGTTTCAAAAGCCTAAGCCATTCCCTGTAAGCTCTTTTCCTCTGCCTCCTCCCTGGGGATCAGATGTACACTCTCAAGCTGCAGTTCCAGAGCTCTTGCCTGCTGCCATGCTTCCTGCCTTGCTGAGCATTTAGACTTTGCTACATGATCCCCTAAATTAAATGCTTTCTTTTATAAGTTGCCTTGGTCATGGTGCTTCTCCACAGAAGAAGAAAAGTAACCAGGACAGTGGTTAAACTGCCCTAGACTCCCCTAGTATCCATCAGTGCCTGGGGTTGCTCTGCAGCTCTGTAAATAAACAAAGAAAAGTAGACACAGTGAACTGAACAAGTATCTAGGTAGACCGTGACATTCTGAGCCTGACTCACAGTGTAAGCTCTGCAGGTGTTCACTGTCAAGGAAACTCATTGAGATGATGTTGTAAGGGCTAGAGAGATGGCTCAGCTGTCTGGAACACTGGCTGCTCTTCCAAAGGACCTGGGTTAGATTCCCACACAGCGGCTCACAAACATCTGTAAACGCCAGGTGATCTGATGCCCTCTTCTGGCCTCCACAGGTACTGCACACACATGCATGCTCGCAAAACATCTATCTGCATAAAATAAGGTTAAAAAGAAAAAGAAGATACTGGCTTTTCACACCGGTGATCTGATCTCACGAAACTCAACACCAATAAACCATAACCAGGACTGTGAACTGTTCACCTGTACGGGGGTTAGCTCTTCTACTTTCTAGCCTATGTGTCATCTCAAAGGCCTTTCAATGCCCGGTGAAGACTTTCTCCAGATGATCTAATTTATGTGAAACACAAGGCTGGGTTTCTAGATAATAGGAACTGGGCAGAAGGAATTTATTGCAAGGCACCCTGCCATTGTCTCTAGACAATCATTCTGGGCAGTGAAAGGATTTCTACGTAGTACCTCAGCGTGCAACTCTCACTCTGTGTCCCCTGAGCAGGAACTAAATTTCCTTGCAACAAAAGTTTCCAGTCAGGTCCATGGAACATTGGACAGTTTTAAGGCCGTGGAAGAGAAGACTAACTAACTCTTGCAAGTGACTTCCGAATGACTTCAGCAGGATAGCCTGGCACACGACAAATCTGCGCCCGGCCTTAGTCTGCAAAAGGAAATCCATTAATAACGCTTACCCCTTTCACCTCCACACTGACGTGTGATTTGACCTGGGACCCTGAACATTTTCTTGCCATCCCTGCCCACACTATTTTTCTCTCTTTTCCTTCAAATCCCGAGTCCCCACCCCGATTCCCGATGATGCCACCAGAAACCAAGGATATAAAGTGTTAATGGTCCACACGGCAGTTCCCCGAGTGCCGAGGTCGGAGACAGAGGTGGGGGAGAGGAGGGAAGATTTCAGGCGTGCTGTGCGTGTTGGATGGTGGGCAGTGCTCAGCTAGCCGAGGCTGGAAAGAGTATTCAGGAGAGGTAGCCAGCAGCGCTGTTAAGTACTGAGGGTTCTACTTGCGCTTAGCAAAGGAGGACTTGCTCCTTGGCTCCAGAACCTTCCTTCCAGCATTGTCTGCCAAAGGGCAATGGGAGCAAACGGGAGGAATGCGCTCTGCAAACCTGGGAGAGGCCAAGGAATAGCACCTGGAAGGAGAAGAGCCCCTGGGGTCAGGGCTGCGTGTCCCAGCACAAACCGGGGAGCAGGAAGTGAATCAATGGAGGCGCCCAGGGATGGTGGGGCCCAGGGATGGTGGGCAGGAGGCGCCCTAGGGTGGTGGATGAACCAGACTGCCTCTGAAGTGATTGCCTACAGCAAAGCTGCAAGCCCTGACTTCAGACAGGCAGGCAGCATTTAATAGCCAACTGCTGACAGGCCAGTGAGTCAGTGTAAAGGCATGGGAAGGCTTGACTTGCTGCTCCGAGGCCCAGCCCACAAGCTGCGCTTGTCCATCTGCCAGGAGCCCAGGGCCCGGGGTGCCCGCTGGCTTTCTGCTGCAGCTCAGGGCACAACCCTTCCTCTCTTCAGGAAGCTGCAAGGGTTATCTTTAACCCTAGCTCTTGGGCCATCCATACACGAATGTTGCTTTCTGGGATAGTGTAATTACACTTCACATTTACACGGCGATGTTCTTTTGAGTGTTTCTTTTCTTTTCTTTTCTTTTTTTTAAGATTTATTTTATTTGTGAGTACACTGTCGCTGTCTTCAGACACACCAGAAGAGGGCATCGGATCCCATTACAGATGGTTGTGAGCCACCATGTGGTTGCTGGGAATTGAACTCAGGACCTCTGGAAGAGCAGTCAGTGCTCTTAACTGCTGAGCCATCTCTCCAGCCCGCGATGTTCTTTTGCAACCCTTATGGAATAGCACAGAAGGCGGGGAGGATTTTCTACAATATAGAGCAATTTCTTACTTTTTCCATTTAAAGTTTATTTATTGATTGACCGATTGAGAAGTTTATGCATGGGTATATTGTTTACATTGTTTCTATTCCCCCCCCTTACACACACACACACACACACACACACACACACACACACACACACCCTCCTGAGTTTGTTTAGTGGTGCTTATATGTTTAGGGGTAACCCCTGGCTTGGATACGCTATGAGGGGGCTCATCTCTGGAGAAGACTGATTCTCTTTCAGCAGCCATTAGCCATTGATCGGTGGTCTGCAGCTCTTCATCTAGGGCAGGGTTTGTAACATTTCCCCCATCCACACTGGCACTGACACGTCACTGTGCAGATCTTACACATGCAGTCATGTTGTTGAGATTACATGGGTACATTCTCTCTCAAAGCAGACGTCCTGGTCCTTTGGGTTTTACAGTCCTCCTGCACTCTCTTCTGCAACGTTCTCAAAGGTGGAGGTGTGGGGTTGTGTTGTAGACGTCTTAATTTGGGTTGTGACAACTTTTATTTCGTATCCTCTAAACATAAAAGGTGAGGTGTTAGGTCTCAAATCTGGGAAAAATGGCTGATGCACCCATTTAACACATCCAAGTGGATGCTGGCTGTCAGGTTCTCTCTGCACTCCTCAGTCCCTACCTGGTACAGGGCCCTCCTGGCTGGCATGCCCTACGCTTCTCCAGGCCATGGGCTGTATAAGCCAGCCATTGTGATCATCTGGTTCCTTCCTCTACTTTCCTGGCCAATCTCACGGCCCAAGCTGCCCCTCTCGGTCAGTGGGGCTCTCCCCTCTCTTTCCTCCCTCTCTCGCATGGTTCAAGGTCATATCCACTCTCCCAGACGTCGCTTCCTCTGGCTATTCTCTCTCCTTTATCTACAATAAACCTTGTCCTCTACCAAACCTAGGAACAGTCAGGTCCTTTCTTTCTTTTTTTTTTCTTTTTCTCAGCCATTAACAATGCTCGTGTATTCATTGTTAGTCTTTTGATTTTAAGCCGTAGCATTTTTGATATGTTCTAGAGCTAGATTATGGATAGATGATGGCTAGATTATAGCTAGATAGATAAATGGATAGAGGATGGGTAGATAAATATGTGTATGGCGCTTGTGCACCCATACAGTATTTCCTCAATCTGTAACTGACATTCGTCTTCTTAACTCTTTATTGACAGACAGAATTTTTAATGAATTATTTATTTATGTATATGAGTATACTGTCACTGTCTTCAAGGGCATCAGATCCCATTACAGATGGTTGTGAGCCACCATGTGGTTGCTGGGAATTGAACTCAGGACCTCTGGAAGAGCAGCCAGTGCTCTAACCACTGAGCCATCTCTCCAGCCCGACAAACAGAAGTTAAGGTCCAGTTTACTACTGTTTTGGTTTTGTTTGATTTGTTTCATTCTTACAGATGCTTGGCAAGCGCTCTTCTGGGGACCTATGAATGTCCGTTAGATGGTTGACAGTCTTCCTGTCCTACCCGGGTGATTTCTTCTACTCTAGCTTTCTGAAGGAGACCTTCTGTCATGCACACTTTATAGTTTTAGGTTTTACATTTACACTTATAATCTATGCGGAAATATTTCGGCACACAGGATGAGGTAAGGAGTCAAGATTCGGGTTTTTCTATATAGAAATCCAGTTGTTCCAATTTTTAATAATAGTTGTTCCGATATTTTGTTCACCTTGTCGAATGGCTGAAGCAGAGCTACTGGGTGCAAATTGATCACTTAGGTGTGGGTCTGTGTCTGGACTTTGAATCCCAGTCTACTGAGCCAGAAGGATTTTCTTATGTCGGTATTATGCTAGCTTTCTTCCTTCCCTCCTTCCCTCCTTCCTTCCTTCCTTCCTTCCTTCCCTCCTTCCTTCCTTCCTTCTTTTCCTTCCTTTCTTTTTCTTTCTTTTCCTTTTGTATTTTTGTTTGTTTTGAGACAGGGTCTGACTACGTATCCCTGGCTGGCATGGAATCCGCAATGTAGATCAGGCTGGCCTCAAACTCATAGAGATCCACCTGCCTCTGCCTTCCAAAATTCTAATATTAAAGGCGTGTGCCACCATGCCCAACTGATGCCATCCTTTCTTAATTATCTTAGTAGTTCTTACTCTGGAGTCGGTTTATTTATTTTGAATCTGGCTAAAATTGCTTAGTGCTTCTTAATTCTTTGTCATTCTGCTTTTTTAAAAAAGGGTTTATTTTTATGTATCCAAGTTCTCTATCTATCTGCATGTATACCCGTGTGCCACAAGAGGGCATCGGATCCCATTACAGATGGTTGTGAACCACCATGAGGTTGCTGGGAATTGAACTCAGGACCTCTGGAAGAGCAGCCAGTGTTCTTAACCACTGAGCCACCTCTCCAGCCCCAACATTAGTCTTCTTAACTCTTTATTGACAGACAGAATTTTTTAATGATTTATTTATTTATGTATATGAGTATACTGTCACTGTCTTCAAGGGCATCAGATCCCATTACAGATGGTTGTGAGCCACTGTGTGGTTGCTGGGAATTGAACTCAGGACCTCTGGAAGAGCAATCCTTCTCTATCCTAAGGGCAGCCTGTCTGTATTTCATCAGTGTTTTGAGTGGGGTCGCACGGAGTGTGTGTATGACAGGTGGAAGAACTACTTAACAGTATTATCGTCTAACACCCAGATCGATCTGCCATACTCTTTTGGTCATTTAAACTCAATTCTCTCAGAAGTTCTTGGGTCTCTCAGTAGAGACATCTGGAACATATGTTTAAAATTAGTTTTGATTTTTAGGCAATCCTAGGTTTTACTGAACCTTAATGTCCAACTCTGCATTTTTACTTTAGAAAACACACTTGATTTTGCTATTAATTTTGTCCCCCACAAATTTAGTAAATTTGCTTATGAGTATGAACGATTTTATTTTAGATAAGGGCTTTGTTAATCCTGGGCGTTTGTGTGTGTGTGTGTGTGTGTGTGTGTGTGTGTGTGTGTGTGTGTGTTCTGTATGCACAGTCATGCCAGCCTTGAAGAAAGGCGGTTTTATTTTTTTCCTTCTCTGTGTTTTCTCCTGTGCTGTCCACATCCTTCGTCACAGAACCGAACAGAAACAGTGAGTAAAAATCCTTGCCTGTATTCCTATCTTAGGGGGAAAACACTCAAGTTTGCCCAACAAGCATCATAGGGAATAACTTCATACATACTTTTCTTTTTTCAGATTGAGGGAAATAGTTCATGTTTTCCTTTTTCCCCCAGTTTAAAAACAAATTATCTTTATCTTCATTTTATGTGTATGGGTGCTTTGCCTGCATGTGGGTCTATTGTACCACATGCACACGGTACCCATGGGGCCAGAAAAAGACATGAGACCCCCTGGACTTACAGGTGGTTGTGAATCACAATAGGGGTTGCTGGGATTCAAACCTGGGTCCTCTGCAAGAGCAGCCAGGACTCTAACCACTGAGCCACCTCTCCAGCCCCAAATCTCCCGCCCTTCTCTCTCTCTCTCTCTCTCTCTCTCTCTCTCTCTCTCTCTCTCTGTGTGTGTGTGTGTGTGTCTGTTTGTGTGTGTGTGTTTTAAACTCATCAATATTTGTTTGGTTGTTTGGATGTTTGCTTGGTTTGGTTTTGTCTGTGTAGTCCTGGCTGTCCTGGAACTCCCTTCGTAGACCAGGCTGGGATTTAAAAAGTGCACCACCACCGCCCAGCTCAAACTGTGTTGGATTTGAACTTGAGGGGAGTCTCTCTGTTGAGAATGAGGGAATTACAATGCTTGCTTTCCTTGTCATTCCTGGGGGAAGGTTCAAGCCTCATCCTTTTGCAGATGGCTCAAGTCTCTTTCCCCACATGTTGCCCTGAGGTTTTTCTGCATCTGTGTTTATAATGGCTGTTGGTCTGTCATTTGACTTATTTCTCAGTAATATTACAATCTTATCAATAGTAGTGTATACTGTCAGGCTTGGATCAGAGGGCTATAACCAACTAGAGCTATTTAAAAGGACTGATTGGAGACCAGCGAGCAGCTTAGGAAGCAGGCCAGAGAAACTGCAGATGGGAAACCTGAGCAAAAGCCATTTGGTACCATAGGTGCACAGGTGGAATTCTTCGGAAGAGCAAGGCTGGGTGTGGAGTTCCCACACCATCTCCCTTATGTCACGGCAAGCACCTGCCCTGAGGGTGTGGCCCAGCTCACACAAGACCCGGATTAGATCCCCAGAAGTGAGACAAAAATGTTGGGTGTGTGTGAGTAGATGTGTGCACGTGTTCATCCGTGCACGTGTAAATGCGTGTGCATGTATGCGAACATTCATGTGGAAGCCAGAGGTCAGCCTTTTGGTAGCGATCCTAAGAGGCCATCCACCTTGCCTTTTGAAGCAGGATCTGTCGCTGGAATGTGACACTCCCTCATTAGCTAGGCTGGCTGGCAGTGAGCTCCGGGAATGCGTTTGTCGCTGACTGACCATGGCTGGGATGGCAGGTGTGTGCACAGCACCTGGCTGTCCACACGGACGCTTGGGAGCTGAGTTAAGCCTTTCCGTGTGAGTAGTGAACCATCTCCCTAGTCCCAAGTTCACCATCTAAACTCAGGGATTTACCAAAGATGTGCACACACACGGACACTCCATCGCCGTTACGAATTCTAGAACTCTGTGAGGAATTATTTTAGAATTATGTGTCTCTGTGTGGGTATGTGTATGTGTGTCCAGGAAGTTCAGAAGAGGCCATCAGATCCCTTGAGCTAGAGTTACACGGGAGTGAGCTTCAGTGACGTGGGTGCTGGGAACTGAACTTGGGTCCTCTAGAAGAACGGCAAGAGCTTGTAACTGCTGAGTCCTCTCCCCAGACCCCAATTGTAGAAAATTTTATCACAAAAAAGAAACCCCAGTGGCCACTGACACTCATTCCCAGTCATCCCTCCCTCCCCTGGTTCTTGGCAACCACTAATCTATTTTCTGTCTCTATGGAGTTGCCTATTCTGTTTCAAAGAAATAAAATTATAGGATAAATAGCCTTTGCCCACCCCACCCCCCTTTTAGAGACAGTTTCTCTGTGTAGCCCTGGCTGTCCTGGAACTCACTCTGTAGACCAAGCTGGCCTCGAACTCACAAATATCCACCTGCCTCTGCCTCCCAAGTGCTGGGATTAAAGGTGCGCACCATGCAACTGCCCAGCTGACTTTGGCCTTTACTTGACCTATCATGACTTCTTCAAGGTCAGTCCGCCTTGTAATGGACTTTCCTAACCTTTTATGGCTTAACAACACTTGATGACGATGCCAGTTTTGTTTTCCCAGTGACTAGCTGATAAACATTTGGGTTCTTTCTAATTAAATAAACTATGGTATTGGGGATATCTGTGTGCCATAATGTGTGAACCTAAAACTGAAACATCCATGAGTCTGATGGGGAAATGGACAGATATGTAATTATAGTCGGAGACTTTAGCGTGCTTGTTTATGTAAGGCCTTACAGCAAGTCAGCAAAGATAAGAATCTGAGTGTCTACCAACCAGTTAAAGCTCAGCTAGTAACTCATCCCTGAAATATTCAAAGTATATGTTATTTTTAGGTGTATGTGGAACGGTCACAGAGGCAGGCAAAAAACAAGTCTCAGCAGATTTCAAGGCATTGACTCCAGATGCAGTCAACACTGTGCGTGAGGTTTCTCCCCTATTACATAGAACTAAAAGATTACCAATAAGTTAGCTAAAAGCAACCCAGGATACTTGAGGATTTAATAATTCTTATACAGAATTCATGAACCGAGGAAAAATAGCAAGAGGAATTTTCCTTTGTTTTGGTTTTGGTTTTTTGAGACAGGGCTTCGCTGTGTAGCCCTGGCTGTCCTGGAACTCACTCTGTAGACCAGGTTGGCCTCGAACTCACTGAGATCTGTCTGCCTCTGTCTTCTGAGTGCTGGGATTAAAAGTGTGGAGCCACCATGCCCATTAAAAGTGTTTTAATTAAATGATAATGACATGCAAAAAATAGCTAGTATGTAATAGCAGAATTTAAGCTCTTTCTTCCTTCCTTTCTTTCTTTCTTTCTTTCTCTCTTTTGTTCTTTCTTTCTTGAGACAGTGGCTTTCTGTAGCCCTGGCTGTCTGTAACTCATAGAGCTACAGAAAGCAAACTAGGGCAGTAGAAAGCAAATGGATGGCAAAGTGGGACCAACAACAACAGCAACAACAACAACAACAACAACAACAATAACAACAACAAAAATGAGATGAACCTATACTCCTTGAAAACAGGAAGACTGATAGGTCTCTGGCTATGTTATTTAACAAAGAAATGAGACGATGGCATGGCAGAGAACAGAGCATACCCATTGCCAGTCCTATATCAGAAGGAAGACAACAAGAAAAGGCCAGGAAGGACTTGATGCCAATAAATTTCACAATTTACATAATGTACTGAATAAATTCTTCCAAAGACACTGAGTACCAAAATGGACAGAAGAACAGAAAATAGGACGAATCCAATCTGTAACCTAGCATGAAAACACTGTGAACATCTAGGCAATAATGAAAAAGGACCACAGAAAGACATGTGTGCTAAAAATCGTCAAAATTGAATGGGGAGGGAGCCAGCTTAACAACAGTGGTTGGAAGTTGGGCCATGGTGATGCACACCTTTAATCCCAGCACTCAAGAGGCAGAGGCAGGCAGATCTCCATGAGTTTGAGGCTAGCTTGGTCTACAGAGTTAGTTCCAGGCCTGGTCTACAAAACTTGTTCCACAACAGCTGGAGCTAAGCAAAACAAAACAAAAGAAAACAAAAACAAAAACAAACCTTGTCTTGAAAAGCAAACAAACAAAAACCAAGCAAGAACAACTATGATAACCACAGCACAGTGGTTGGAGACTAAGAAAATCCACTTACAATAAAAATGGATACCATGTATTATTAGTCATGTGTGGAACACTAAATGTAGAAGTTAGCACAGGGCAAACGCAGAATATGTATTCTTTTAGGATAAACTATGTTAGTCCTCAGAACAAGTTTCAATGACTTTTGGATCACCAACGTCATATGGTACAGCGTCTGCCCAACAATAATTAAGTAGATTTAGGAATAAAAGTCACAGAAGACATTTGGGTAGTGTTTAAGTTTGCATGAACTAGATAATATAGTTCCAAGTAACCAACGGGTTCAGGAAAATCAGAAAAGACATTGAGAGGAAAAAAAATTAAAATCTCACCATTCAGCAACTGCGGCTGATTCCTCATGGTGTTCTGATTGCTGGGATGGGCCCTTCAGGGTGATGCGGTGGGATTTAGTTCAACGTTGGCTAGAACAGGGTTGGAGGCTATGGTGTCTGTGGATCTTCAGTCTCTCATGCTCTGTCCCAGTGAGCTTGCTACATTTCTCCCAACGCTGAGTTTTTAATCTAGCTGGCTGACACCCAGTGAGCAAAGCCATACAGTGTATCAGGCAAAGCCAGGCTGAGGGGGGCGAGGAGCACAGGGTACAAGCAGTCAGGGCTGGGTCCAGCCTGGATGTAGGCTTCAAGATCTAGGTGGTTCTGTGTATGTGCCACTTGCTGGTTCTTTTGGTTTCATTATTGTCACAAGCAAGACTCCTTACATTTAAATATGTATCTTTATTCTATTTTATTTATTTATTTTGTGTGTGTGTGTGAGAAAGAGAGTGAGTTTGAATGTATATGAGTATGTGTACTGCGTGTGAGTATATATGTGGTCTGCGTGCACGTGTGCACATGTATGTAGGTATACATGACTGTGGAGACTTGAAGCTGACATCTGACATTGTTTAGCTTACTTACCCCTTTATTTGTTAAGGCGGGGTCTCTCACTGAACCAGGAGTTTGCTCACCCCTGTCTTGCTAGCCGGCTTGCCGCAGAGATCTCCTGTCTCTGCCTCTCCGTCTCTAGGGTTATAGATGTCCACCACGCATGCCCAGCTTTGACCTGGATTACGTGGATCCGAACTTGGTTCCTCACACTTGCACAGCAAATGCTTTATCCACTGAGCCACCTCCCCAGCTCTTGAACTCTATTTTAAAATTTATTTCTTGGGCTGGGGGCCTAGCTCAGTGGCAGAGTGCTTGCCCGGCATGCTCCAGGCTCCAGGTTGGTGTCTCAGCCAGGATGCAATAGACTAATTTCTTGTTTAAATAAATAGCTCATTTTGAGTTTTCAATTTAGAGTGAGATTGCAATAACACACATTTTTGTGTGCCTCATAGGGCTCCACGAGACAGACATCTTCGTACATGGCAGTACCCTTGTCAAAAAACAGCGGAAGCAGAGACATTGTCTGCTTTCGGCCAGCGTTCCCATCGATGCCTTCGCCTGTTCCAGGGTCTTGTCTGTATTCATACTGCATTCAGGCATCAAATCCTGTCAGTTACCTCCACCCGGCAGGCTCTCTCTTTCCTTGACAGTTTTGACAGCCTCTGGTCTGATATTCTGTAGAACATCCCTCGGTTTGGGTTTCCTTAATGTTTCCTCAGGGTCAGCCCCCCTCAGCCTGGCTTACCTGAGTCAGCTTTAGCCTGGTTATATTTTCTAATCAGCCATGGGTCTAAGTTCCCCCTTGGCGTTTCAAAGCTGCCTCAGACGTGGATTCTCCTTTTCTCACTTTCTTAGACGACTACTTCTGTTGGCTCCAAGCAAAGCGAGGGAAAAGGAGGGACTAAAACCACCCAGAGGAAAGACTCAGAGCCCCCACTGTCGAGCTCCTCCACAGAGGGATTCATATGGCTGGCTACAAGACTGTAATTTGGCTTCATGGTTGCCAAATTGTTTTTTTTTAAGGGTAATGGCTTTAAGAGATTGGGGGGGTTGGGGGATTTAGCTCAGTGGTAGAGCGCTTGCTCAGCAAACCCAAGGCCCCGGTTCGGGTCCCCAGCTCTGGAAAAAAAAAAAGAGACTAGGGGGACTATGAAGCATACAGTCACCTCCCACCCAAACTGCTTCTTTTTTTTTTTTTTTTTTCTTTTCTTTTTTTTCGGAGCTGGGGACCGAACCCAGGGCCTTGCGGTTCCTAGGGAAGCCCCCTACCACTGAGCTAAATCCCCAACCCCCCCAAACTGCTTCTTAACAGGTAGTACATGAGAGAGAAAGAGGCTGGGGTGACTCGAACTGTGGGCTTGCCTGTCAACTGTGTGAGGCCGGGGGTTCCGTCCTCAGCCTTGCCAACAAAGTAAGAAGTGAGACCCTGTAGGAGTAAAGGAGTGAGAAGGAGGGAGCGGGAGAGAGGGAGACAGAGAGAGGTACACAGAGAAACTTCCTCTATGGCTCTGCCACAGGAGTCAACAAACAGGTGAGGGCTACATTGTATCTTCTCTTAGACTTTCAACTAAACACTGCACGGAGAAGCATCCCTAAAAGTCAGGGAGGACCAGGGAGACTGCAGAAAAAGGCAGACTACAGGGGTTGCTTAAAGACACCCACTGCCTGAAGGGTACCAGAAGTGGAGATGCAGGTTGGAAAGGGCAGGGCTATGAGCCCTGACAGTCACACCAGTCTGAGGAGTGTGGAATTGATCTATGGGAGATTTTAAGAAGCATTTTAAAAATCCAGGTCAGCTTGATATCTCTGGAAACCCTACAGGGAAAACGTGAAATAGGGGAGGGACTGGAACCAGGGTGACCAGCTAAGACTCTCTGTCACACAGCAGCCTCGGGCTTCAGATGCTAGGCCAGAAAACCCCAGACTGACCACCTGATGCCCAATTATATTTGAATTTCTATAAACTCAGTGTGCTTTTGTAGTGTGTGTCCCACGCAAGGCTTTGTTGAATCTAGCGTCCCCAGGCCCCAAAAGGGAAAGCAGGTTGCTCAAGGGTCCTAGACAAACTGCAGGATGAACACTGGGTTTAGCTCTGCTCTTGCCTGGGTTTTGCCACTGATGCAGGTTTGAACAGGTAGGGTTTCAGCCATCAGAAAGAACGTTCTGGGGAAGAATCTTCTCAATGAAACTCAAGCCTGAGGTGTACTTAAAACTGGTCTGCTAGCCTCCTGTATGCAGGTTAACACTCAGCAAATTCCACGCCCATGACTCAGTTAACAAAATCGCTGTGGACTGTGAAGCCTTTTCTGCCCTGAGGGATCTGAGCCTTTGTAACAGTTTCCAGCCCCCCAATCCCTGCCCAATGGGACTCTGTAATTAGGTAATTATTCAGGTTGTATGCGCAGATAGTGCCTGCCTGTTGCTACTGGCCTGGAATAGCAAAACTCCACCGAAACGGAACCACTGGAACAGGTTTCATGAGGTTTTGCCTGAGGTGCAAAATACTACTGTGCTTTCTCTGTGCGAGCGTCTCAGATGCTCAAGTGAATGCTAGAGTTGGCCAACACAATGGGCGACTGATGAGGGCTGCATTTAAAAGACAAGCATTAAAAAATAGACCCAGAACGATGCCTTGCAGAAGGGGCGTGGTGGAATCAGTGGGCTGAGCGGCTGGAACTGTCCCGGAAGCTGTGCTACTGGCCGGCCCTGGCTGCTCCGCGTGACCCTCTTCGGCTTCTCGGCATCGCTTGAGAAAGTTTCAGGAGTCATGGTTGGGTGTTTCTAAGGCAATGTGGACGCTAGGACTAAGGATGCCAGATTTAACAAATGGGACGTTATGCTGTGCACACACAAAAACGCATGCTGTGTTTGCTCATCAGAAACCCAAATACAGCAGCGATGTCAGTGGCTTAACAGCACGTACTGGGTTTCCCAGAGTTCTAGGAGGCAGAAATCGTAAGGGTAATGGGATACAACTGAGACGTGGACGACCTATGCTCCTGTTGGATTGCTTAGGACAGATTTGTTTCCCGAGTCCACACCTTCTACGAGTCAACCACTGTCCTTCATTACAGACTTTTCTCTGCAGTCCAAGTCTGAGGTAGTGACCTCATCAACGTGACTCCACTTTCTCCAGCGCATCTGATACTGATTGATAGGTGAAACGACCCATTTTAAACCAGATTAGAATATATTAAAGAATATATTTAAAAAATATATTTACTGGGAAGCTGCTTTTGTTTGAGTTCACTGACCCCAAGGACCAAAGCCAAAGAAATCGCCTTGGGTAGAAGGGGAAAAGAGATATGGCGCTAGTGAACAGAAAGAAGGAGGAGGGGGAGGGGGAGGAGGAGGAGGAGGAGGAGGAGGAGGAGGAGGAGGAGGAGGGGAGGAGGAGGGGGGAGGAGGAGGAGGAAGGAGGAGGAGGAGAGAGAGAGAGAGAGAGAGAGAGAGAGAGAGAGAGAGAGAGAGAGAGAGAGGAGAGAGCACACAAAATGACAAAATGTCTGGATTATATAGGGAAGAGCCCCTCTGTGAAAAGGGCAACCCAGCCCCTGGGCCGGAAAGTTCAGGGTTGCAGGTAGGGTCTGCCAGGTAGGAATTGAGGGGTGGGATGCTGGGTGAACTTGGAGGTCAGGTTTACTCTGATATGTAAAATATGCACCTCAGTCCCTTGTCCAGGGTTTGAAACCAAGCAATGATTCTCCTGCTTCCTTCTTTTCTTCTAAGAAGCGCCCCCAACCACCACACAGGATCACCCAGATAACCCAAGAGACCACCCCCATCTCTGGACAATCAGCTCAGCTCCGTATCTGAGGTTGTACACACTGTTAGTCCTGGGTTAGTACATGAACAGTCAGAGGACAAGAAGGCATCGCACTGTCTACCTCACTCTGCTACTTAGACCAGAGGTTGGTTTGTTTGCTTTTGTTTTGAGACACAGGGTCTCAGGACATAGCCTTTGTGATCCTGGAACGCAATATGTAGACCAGGCTAGCCTCAAATTTGCCTCAGACTCATAGATACTCACCTGCCTTTGCCTCTGGAGCGCTGGGATGGTGCTATGCTCGACATCTTTATTATTATTATTATTATTATTATTATTATTATTATTATTATCATTATTAGTTGAGAAATTCATAGACAGCCATTATGTGTTTTGGTTAAACCTGCCCAGCCCTGTTTTTATTCCTTTAATTCTTCCTCCATAGCCCCACAACTTTTCCCTCCGAATATCATGGGGTCTGTGTTTTAAACCCGAGTCCACTTAGTGCTGCCTACACGTGCGTGCATGGATGTAGATCCATCTACTGGGGCATGGGTAGCCTCTCACGGACCACACCCCTGCAGATAACTGACTCTCCCTCATCAGCAGCATTCAGTTGCTAATGGCTCCTCCACTAGGGGTGGGAATGTCGTGAGCCCCTCCCCCCACCATGCTGGGATTTTGGTTGGCTTGCTCTTGTTCAGGCCTTGTGCAAGCAGTCCCAGCTGCCTCAGATTCTTGCGTGCAATGGTCCTATCATATGTAGTAAATTCTGCCTCGTTCACTCTTCCCACTTCTCTTCCTAGACGATCCTCGAACCTTGTGCGGAAGGGTGGGCTATAGATGTCTCGTTTAAAGATGAGCACAGCCCAGTCTTATTCTCTATACCTTGACCAGTTGTGGGTCTCTGCATTAATCCCTATCTACTGAAAAAGGAATGTTCAACACCCTTTACTAAAGTCAAACTACTTTGTGATTACATCTTACCTCCATCAGCATGACTAAGATTTTTTTTTAGAATGTCAGTATGGATGTGGAGAAAGGGAAGCACTTATGTACTGTTGGTGAGAGTGCAAGCTGTACAGCCACTGTGGAAATCAGTGAGGAGGTTCCTTGAAAAGCTAAAAATAGATCTAACCCCCAGAGCTATCCATACTACACCCAGGCGACTCCCAAAGGACACGATATCCGATTACATACAGAGAGACTTGCCCGTTCACAGTCACTCACAGTAGACAGTGGTCGGAAACAGCCAAACGTCCGTTCACTGGTAAATGGACAACAAGAATGTGTTGCATACACCTAATGGAATATTTTAGGTGTAAAGAAAAAAAAAGTGAGATTTGCAGATAAACAGAGAGAGCTGGAAATAATCATTCCGAGGGAGGTAACCCTGCCCTGGAAAGATAAACGGTGCTGGCTGTGAACCTTTGGATGTGTGTTTAAATAGGCAGGAAAGTCATAAATAGCCAAAGAAAGGGGCATGCGATGCCGGTGGTGTGTGTAACTAAATTTTTCAAAACATTTTTTTTTTTTCCCGGAGCTGGGGACCGAACCCAGGGCCTTGCGCTTCCTAGGCAAGTGCTCTACCACTGAGCTAAATCCCCAACCCTCAAAACATATTTTTAATGATGGTTCTTAAACACTTCAATCTCCCTTGTAGCCCACTACCCACCAGAGGTAGTGGGAAAGAAGGGATATGGAGGAAGTGGATCTGTTTAGAAAGGTTCTTTAGAGCAGCTCCTGTCTGTGTTGTCTGGAAATTAGCAGTTCGGTTCACAGGTCAGCAGGCAGCTTCATCCACTCGCCTTCGGCTAAATGTCCCTTCCCATGTTTGCCCCAGAAAAACATATCCAGTTGACTTTCCAAAGAACCCTTAAGTTTCCACTTCTGTGGTATGAAGGGTGATACGGAATAACGGAACAGGAAGAGTTAACTGAGGTAGCTAGCGGGCAGGTAGAAGAGGGAGTATGGAAATGGACCAAGAACACTAAAGACCTTCTAAAAAGCCATTTCCAAACCTACAAATGGAGACTATGTTTGTGTGTGTGTGTGTGTGTGTGTGTGTGTGTGTGATTGTCTGTCTATTTTTATTTGTTTGTTGGTTTTATAATCAGAAGCTGTGACTCTGTGAATCCACCTCACTGACTTGGCACAAGCAGCTTTGCATAAAATCAGTGGTTTTTTTTTTTTCTTTTTTTTTTTTTTTTTTTTTGTTCTTTTTTTTCGGAGCTGGGGACCGAACCCAGGGCCTTGCGCTTCCTAGGTAAGCGCTCTACCACTGAGCTAAATCCCCAGCCCCAAAATCAGTGTTTTGCTTCTAGTAAGACTGTATTATTTCAACTAGAAAGGGTGCCATTGTTCCTGGACTTCAGGTCCTGCTACATGCATGGCTATACTTCTGGCTTCCAATATAAACATAGAATCTATTTCTTACTGTCAGTTGTGCTACGGAAAAAAAAAGCAAACAACTGTAGACTTGTCATGATGTCCTCTTAATTGGTCCTTCGCCTGTAGGCTCTTCAATCCAGCTTCCTCCTCATTGCCAAAAAGTTCTTGGTAAAAATAAAATGGACATACCATTGCGTTTACAGACCTCTAATGGCTGAGCCACATACTCAATTTGCCCTTCCAGATTCAATGTCCACATTCCCACCCACAGCTGTCCATTATGCAAAGCCTCATCCATGCTCCTAGACTATGCTACTCCATTTCAGGCTATCAGGGGTAGAAGGAGATGGGGTGGTTTAGACCTAGTTTCTTCTTTACCAGGCAAGGCCAGGTCCACCGGTGTTCAACCTGCATAAAGGTCTGTGCCTACCTTCCCCCACACCAGTGCTACCTCCTACTCTCTTGAATCCTCTGTAGTTTCTTAACCGAGAGACCACATTTTCCTCTGTGCAGTGGGCCTAGTAAATCATGGCACAAAATCTGCTGTCCAGGGATGGTGGCTGTCTGTAATTGCTGGCTCAGGATGTTTCACCGTCCTGTGTTGTTCCTCTCAGTGCCACCTAATTTTAAAATGATCTCTTCCATTTGAAATGAAACTCATTTCATTCATTTTAAGAGTGTACCTGTTTCCTCTGGTGGAGCCTGGAAAGACTAGTTTGCAGGATAGTATCCAAACTCATGTTGTGTCAACATCTACCCCTCCAGATCTCTCACCCACCAGGTGATCCAGTTCTTATTGTAGTCTAGATCCCTTACTGTTTCCAAAAATATATCTCTCAATTATTTAAATGGTCTGCCATTTCTTTTTAAAATCTTTTTAAAGATATTTATTTATTTATTTACTTACTTATTTATTTATTATATATAAGTACACTGTAGGTGTCTTCAGACACATCAGAAGAGGGCATCAGATCCCATTACAGATGGTTGTGAGCCACCACGTAGTTGCTGGGATTTGAACTCAGGACCTCTGGAAGAACAGTCAGTACTTTTTTTTTTTTTTGGTTCTTTTTTTTTCAGAGCTGGGACCGAACCCAGGGCCTTGGCGCTTCCTAGGCAAGTGCTCACCACTGAGCTAAATCCCCAACCCAGTCAGTACTCTTAACCACTGAGCCATCTCTCCAGCCCTAGTCTGCCATTTCTAAGGATGATGAAATATATGTTTTGCTCTCCTTCTGTGGTGTGCCAGTTAGTTTTTGTCTACCTTACACAAGCTAGAGTCACTTAGGAAGAAGGGACCTCAGTTGAGAGAATGCCTCTGCCTCGGCCATTGGGCAAGTCTGTGGGACACTCTGTCAATTGATAATTGATGTGGGAGGCCCACCTGACCACTGCAATGCCACCTTGGGACAGGTTGGTCCTGGGTTGCATAAGAAATCAGGCTGAGAAAAACACAGGGAGCCAGTCAGTAAGCAGCACTCTTCCATGGCTTCTGCTTCAGTTCCTGCCTCTAGGTTCCTGCCGAATTCCTGCCCTCTGTTCCCTCAGTGATGTGATCAGGACATGTCAGCCAGATAAACCTTTACCTTCCTACAGTTGCTTTTGGCCACAGTGTTTATCCCGGCAATAGAAAGAAAGCTAGTACACAAGAGTAAGAATATATTTGATTGTCTGGAGAGATGTCTCAGAGGTTAAGAGCACTGACTGCTCTTCCAGAGGTCCTGAGTTCAATTCCCAGCAACCACATCATGGCTCAGAACCATCTGTAAAGGGATCTGATGCCCTCTTCTGCTGTGTCTTAAGTGTACATATACATAAAATAAATACATAAATCTTTAAAAAAAAAAAGAAGAGAACACATTTGCTGGTCACTTTGCTACTGTCAAAATCAACCTGTTAACCAGGAGACCTTGGGGTTGGGGTAGGGGCTGGCGTGGGGTTGGGAGAGTTCTAGTGAGCTGCCACAGCTGCCAGCCAGAAATAAAAGGCTGGCCCTGAGACAAATTCTCTAAGCCATCAGCCGTGCAACTAGGCAACAACTGATCATAACACTTGTTGAATGCTGGAGGAGTTGATCACAAAAGTTTGGGAAGGATGGCTTGTATGGAAACTGAATTGATGCGGATAAGAGGGTGGGGGGACAGTGTGACGTTTTTGGCTCTGGTTGGTTGATTCTGTAAGTCCAGTGCAGTAGAGGCCAGATCGCTAATCCCCATAAAAGGACAGAATGTGTGGTCAGAACCTTTTCTCTCACTGGTTTAGCCTAAAGCCATCAGTTGCAGGGGCTCCCTCCTTTTGGCCTGGTTTCCATCCTGTAACTCAATACACCTCACAATCCTTTTCTTAGCCTTTGATGAGGCCAGCCTATCCCAGCGTTTCCTGTGGGAAGTATGGCCGGCTGCCTGAGATCTGGCTAATGACACAAACTTAGAAGTACGCTGTGTACAGGGTACACGTCAGGGCCTTCCTCAGAAAACTGCTTCCTAGATAGAGCATGGCCTCTTCTCTGTCCCTTCTTCCGTTATGGAGCTGGAGACTGAGCCTTCCTGGGCCAGGCACATGAGGTGTCTACCTTAGGGATGGTAGAGTGGGAGGGTCCCTGAGATTGTACGGAGCCAACTATAGACTAGAAGCCCTGGGGCACTCCCAGTGGAGCGTTTGAACTACCACTTTAAGCTTTTGATATCTGGCTTTTATTTACTTATTTACTGGAAACGGGCACCACAGCACGCATGTGGAGGTCAGAGGACAGCTTCCTGCAGTCACTTCTCTCCTGCTGCCAGAGGAGTTTCACAGACTGCACTCAATTTCATTCAGCTTAAGGGCAAGCACCTTCACCTATGGGCTTTTTGCCAGATGTACGGTACTGGGCATGTGTTTCCTCCTCTGTAGTGAACCTTATATCCAATCAGAAAGTGACTGGTTGCCCCCATAACATTTGGACACTATTACACGTGGGTGTTTCTTGCCACACTGCTTATTATTGTAGCTCCCAGGATTCATAACTGTGTGAGACTCTTCCTCAGTGTCCTGCATAATATCTCCCAGTACTACAAGAGCTAGACAGTAGGGAGGAAGCTGCCTGGTCAGTACCAACTTCATTTCCCCATGGTCCCAATGTGTGGTGTCTTCAGCCACAGGGCTTTACCATCATGTCCTGATGGGCAACCATGAGCCATGGTGATAGCCGGTATTGTTTTTGGTGAATTCTGGGACACCTCTTGACCAACACCTGGCCTTGGTTTTTTTATTGGGCCACCTATGACTTCTGTGATGAAAATGATGCCCCTGGAGGAGAATTCCAATTAAGCACTTAATGTGAAATATGTGACTGTGTGAATCTCTGTCATCTCTATCATCTATCTATCGATCTACGTATCTATCTATTGTGTGTCTATCTATCTTTCTATCTTTCTATTTATCTATGTATCTTATAGGATTAGGGAAACAGGGTCTCGGATGGGGATAACGAATGTTAAAAGGTGGGGTCACAAGGTGAGGTTCTAATCCAATAGAACTGAATCCTTTCAGTAATAAGAGTCAAGGGTGACTGTGGGCAGAGGGGCTGTCACCCAAGGACAGCGAGGAAGTAGCCACTTACAAGCTCAGGAGCAAGCTCGCCACAGGCTTTGACTCTCAGCTTCTAGAATGAAGAAAGTTAAGCTGTCCCATTGTGTGATACTTTGTTGCAGTGACCCTACTGGATAGATACAGGAAGTCACAGGAGTCTGCACTCACCAGGTGTCACGCCTTGAAGATAATACTTAGTTCCTATCACTAATGCATCCTCTAATACCCCACAAGGTAAGCAAGTTAAGAAAACAGTTCATGGAAGCAACATGTTCAATGTTACACAAGACTTTGACTCTGAGACCTCCAAGGCAAAGGCAGAACACCCAAAATTTTCAGTTAGAGCAATGGTTTTCAGCCCTCCTAATGCTGCAAACCTTTAATACAGTTGACCCCCCCATACCATAAAATTACTTTCCGTGCTACCTCATAATTGTCATGTTGATACTGTTATCAATCGTATTGTGCATTTCTGTGTTATACGATGGCTTTAGATGACCCTTGTAAAAAGATTATTTAATTCTTCGGAGGGGTTGCGACCCGCTGGTTGAGAAGATGATTCATTGGGAGAATCTTCAGAGTTTAGTAAAGTTTTAGAGGTCTCCCTACCCTACTCAAGAGCTGGCGAGCAGGATTCACCATCTTTTGTTTTCCAAGAGCTCCCGGAAGTGCCGATTCTCACTACTGCGGTCCTCCTTGCGGCTGCGGGAAGAACATTTTCCTCCTGTTTGGTTGATTTTTCACTTTCTGGAAGGAGACAAGTGGATGTCTGAGATTAGAAAAGCAATTTATCATCTGTCTTAACCTCTTAACTGTACGGGGATTCCGGGAGATAGTTTTCCTCCGCTGTCATGACCACGTTTCCAGCAATGCCAATTTCAAATACAAAAACAGCAGCTCTGATCCTGGGGAGTCGCTGGCCCATGATGTCCTCTGTCCCAGAGTGCACCTTGCCCCATGCACAGAGGTATCTGTCCTTCAAAAATAAAAATTCATAGCCTGGAAGCCTCTACCCTTCTAGTGCATTCCTCAAGAGCTCCACCCAGTGTGACATTTCATCAACATAGACACAGCACGGTTGCCTTGGAATGCGGATCAGTATTCCTTTGTAATGCTTCATTAATTTGGAATTAACTGTGCTTACTTTTTCTCACTACTCTGTGGCCATCCATGGAGGTTTTGTTTGCATTCATTTGTTTGTTTTTCTCTCTCCCTCCATTCAATTATCAGTCTTTATAGGAAATCAGACAAACGCCAAATTCCTGCTTCCTGAACTGTCAGCTAATCTTCGGGAAAATGGATACTTGCGCGAGCCATTCATTCATTATCTTCTTGGCACCAGAAAAGATCCTTTTTCAGCCCGTGTCTTACCCTGGAGACCTAAATCTGCTGCCCGGTGTTTCAAAAGCGGACAGGACCGCAATTCGCTTCTCTGTGATGATTTTTTTTATTCGAAGCTCCATTTTAAGAATGCAACACATTCAAAAGCTCAACCAGGCTTTAAGGATTGTTAGCTGGTTGTCTGCCTGTTTCTCCAGGGGAAAAAGAGGAAGCAGGAAGATGTCAAAAATCAGTACATGTTGCATGAGTTAGCTCCTGCTCACATCCTGTCCCTTACCAGGAGGCTAAAGCGTACGGTCTGACTAGGAGAGCCTAGAGGCTGTGAGTACCATCTCCTCTTCGGCATCCCAGGCAAGAGACAGATATCGGCTGGAGGGAAGGAGGCAGGCTGCTGTGGAATAAAGAGGGCCTTTGGTGTGCTCTGGTTCATTTGTACCAGCGGGAAACAAGAAGGTCCCTACTCCCCCAGAGCCTTGACAGCAAGTAGCGTGCAACCCCTAGAAGAAAGGGGGCTTGCAGTTAAGGGATAGCCCCAGACTCAGGCGGCCATACTGCACTCTTTAAAAGGGTGGATTTTATGACCTGAGAATTCATTGATTCTCCATTGAGATCAACGGAGTTTCCTTTTAAAGACGTCTATCTCACCCAGGCAGAGGCAGGCAGATCTCTGAGTTCCAGGCCAGCCTGGTCTACAGAGTGAGTTCCGGGACAGCTGGGGCTACAGTCAGATAGAAAACAGAACCAAATTTCTGTCCCTGATGACTTGTTGACTTACAACACCAGTCCTCACTCCCATGACACCAGATCTCATTCCTTGCTGACCTTGAAAGTGATCAACACAAGGACAGATGTCAAGGGTATGGCTGACTTTACATCCAGTCCTGCAGAATGCAGAGCTGGGGGTGCGGAGCGGTGGTCCTTCTTGGCTTGGGATGCGAGGTCTGGGTTTGACCCCCTGCAGCATAAAAACAAGGAAAGAAAGTACAAGGTAAATAATATATGCTAAATAATATATGCTCTGGGCACAGAGAACTGTCAGGAAAGGTGCTCAGTGACCCCAGACTGATCGTCTCCCAGCCTGAAGCTGGAGGAGGGCACTCACAAGGAAATGTGAAAAGTTTGAGCCTTACTATTTTTTTTAATGTATGTCTTTACAATATTTGAAATATCAAGAAATATTTCTTAAATGGAAGAAAAAAATTTCTTTTCAAAACAGGATTTCTCTGTGTAGCTCTGGTGCTCACTCTGCAGACCCGGCTGGCCTCGAACTTACAGAGATTTGCCAGCCTTTGCCTCCCAAGGGCTGGGGTTAAAGGTGTGCACCATGGTTGCCTGGCTAGAAAATTTTAGCACGGAGAAATCATTCTAGCATGGAGATTTTGAAAAGGTACTGAGCCACGGATCATTCAATGGGATTGAATTCATCTGGGAAACTCTTATACCTGTGTTTACTTTTCTCAAAAAAGAAACAAAAGATGCTATGCAATCGTTAAGTTTCTTCGGTCTTTTTTTTGTTTTTGTTTTTGATTTTTAACAGGAGTAGTAAAGAAAATACAATGGTGTTGTCACCTCCCACCGCATCACCTCCCCTAAAAATTGACTGACACTGCCAGGCATTGTGGCACAGCCCTTTAGCTAGATCTCTGCGAGTTCAAGGCCAGCCAGAGCTACAAAGTGAGACCTTGTTGATAGGTAGTGATAGGTTATTTTTAAGCTGGCGAAGGGAGCCATTTCAAGCCAGGTTAGAATATATTAAAGACAGGTTTATTGGGAAGATGTTCTCAGGTGAGTTCACTGGCCCCAAAGAAAGAAGCCAGGGAAGTCGCTGCGGAGAGAGTGGGGGGTGGGGGAAGGAGAGAGAAAGGGCACGCACATGCAGAGACAAGAAGAAGACAGAGAGGAAGAGAGAGAGAGGAGAGAGAGAGAGAGAGAGAGAGAGAGAGAGAGAGAGAGAGAGAGAGAGAGAGAGCAAAATGTCTTTATTATACAGGGAGAGGCCTATAGGGGAAGGGCAGTCCAGCCCCTTGGCTGGAAAGTTCAGGGTTGAGGGCAGGCTGTACCAGGTAAGGGACTGAGGGATGCTGGGAGGAGCTGGAGGCCAGATCTGCTTTGATTTGTAAAACGTCCATCTCAGTCCCTTGCTCTGGTCCGAAACAAAACAGGTAGATAGGTAGATAAGTAGGTAGATGACAGACAGACAGACAGATCACAATGGTCCCAGAGAGATGGCTTGGTAGTTAAGAGCACTTGTTGCTCTTACAAAGGACCAGTGTTCAGTTCCCAGAAACCATATGGTAGCTAATAACTGTCCCTAACTCCAGATTTCAGAGGATTTGATGCCCTCTTCAGGAACTACACATGCACGATGCACAGATACACACAAGGAAAACATCCTTATACAAAAATTAGAATAAATACATCTCTCTCTCTTTCTTTTTTAATTTCTAAAAGTCGATCATATGAAAGCGCCTGTCCCCCAGCAGTCCCCTCATTGGTTGGTTTTCCTCTGGTTCATGCCTCCCAGCCAGCTCCTCATTGGTTGGTTTCCTCTGGTTCATGCCTCTCAGCCAGCTCCTCATTGGTTGGTTTTCCTCAGTAATTACTGGAGAAGCTGTGATTGCCACTTGCCCCGTGCTCCACAGTCATGGATGAAGTCCTCTTAGGCTCTTTAGATACCAATTCCAGAAGATGCCTATCAGGAAGCAGGAGTTTGAGGAAAACCTTGTACTGATGGTTGGCCATCTTGATTTCTCCGTAGAAATGCTTTCGTCTCTGTCGATCACATACCCGTGTGTCGGGACTAGATTCAAAAGCTTGTAGTCCTCTCAGGTTTACAGTTGTACGAAGATTGTCTTCAGGACCTGCTCCTCTGCCAGACAGCAGCAACCCTGAAAGCATGTCTACGGGGAAAGATGCACCTCCTTCGTCCTCACTGAAGAGAGTAGTGCTCACTGAGTCCGCCCCACCCATCCATCGGGGCACAGGCTAGACCTTGGATGGAAACATGAGAAGTGGATCCCACAAGAGAAGTTCTTCCCCCTTAATGCTGTCCAGTAACAGGGAGTTTACCTTGGAAGGTTAGGAAGACAGTAGGAGGAGATGGAGAGGTGGCCCAGCAGTTATAAACACTGGCTGCTCTTCTAGATACCAGCCAGCACTCACATGGCAATTCACACCATCTGGAACGCCAGTTCTGGAAGATCTGACACCCCCTTCTGGCCCCCATGGGTGCTGTATGCATGTAGTGCATATACACATGCCGGCAAAATACCCATATATAAAATAAAGTAAAAATAAATTTGAAAAATCATAATATATGCGATATAGGATCGATCCTATGTCATTAATATATAACGTACCAAAATTCAATGTGGACATAACCAAATATGTTTTAAATTTCAAGCGACAGTTATGCTCTCAAAATGGCTCCCTTACCTCCCTCAGATCCCCAGTTCCAACTACCAGGGAGGAGTAGGAATGATGTTCCCACCTAATTGTAACCATTCCCCTCTTTCATCGTCCTCACCAAGTGTCCTCTTTGATCTCTTTCTCAATCACAACTTCAACTACATTTTATTCTGATGTAGTCATGACATGCGTCCTAACAAATCAGGCAATGTATAAACCACAATGCCTTTGGTCTCATTTTATAGATTGGAAAAAAAAAGAAAGAAAGAAACAAGGCCAGGGTTGCTAGGACTTGCTTGGGAACTTGTAAAGTCAGTGGCGGAGTCAGGGTTGGGATTCAGAAATCTGTTTCCAGGGCACCGCTCTCCTCTTGCAGAGTATGCTGTCTTCTGTGGAGGAAGGAAGAAGGGTGGCAATTATGACGCTGAGGACCCAGTGCAGGAGAGACCTTTGCACTAAACAGGAAGTGTTGAAAGGAGACAGACCCTTCGTAGCTCTCCTCTCTGACTGCAGACATCTGTAAAACCATGTTCTTACTTTTAGTAATATTCAGAGATTTTTGCCTCTTTTTTGCTCATTCTTGCTTTTTGCTTTTTGGTAGGATTCGAGGATTGACACAGCAAATACCTGTTTCGCAAAAGCTCAGGCAGCCTGAAGTCTTAGGGGTGTGCCATCAGTTTCTCCCATGTCAAGCCATGAAGTGATCAACCAAGAGGAGAGAGATGTTCTGGCAGAATCCAATGCCTTTGGCTTAATACCTATTTCCTGGGAGTTAATGTCAGACGTTTTTCTTCCTGGCCAGGTATGATTAATTCTCATAATGATTCAGAGTGCTTCTGCCACAGCTTGTCGAAAATACTTTTCTTGCATAATCTTCTGTCAAAACTCTTCATGTTGAAATGCGTACAGAGACAACGGGTGAGCATAAACGGAACACTTTCATCGTTTCCACGGATTCCAGGACCCTGTTCCTTTTCCCATAAATTATGGAGGTAAAACATTGAGCAAAGCAGGGCTGTCTCATTTCTCCGGGAAGGTCTGCTCCTTTTTGTCGGCAGACAGCTGTAGGAAGCAGCAGCTGAACTCTGTCCTTGCTGCTCGCCATGAAAGACCTCCATGTCAGAAAGACCTCCATGTCAGAAAGACCCGTAGCTCACACTTGGATAGAGCCGCTCCAAGCTGCACTTTGGAAGATAGTTCATGAATTGGGCACACATGATTCCTCTGCTTTACGGTGACGAGAAGGGAGGAGAAGAGTCTGCATTCTTGTTCAGCCTAATATCTGACTGTAGGGCATGTTCAGGGCAATCCTTTTTGTCACTGGAAGACTTATAGGGCTCCAGGCGACTCTTGGGAGGCCATATTTTGGACATTATGGTGCCTTCCCTGGAATACAGTGTGGATGTGGGGTGTTGGGGTTTCCTTTGGTGTGGAGACAGCACACAGGTCCTCAAAACAAACAAACAAACTCTGAGCTCTGAGAATGTCAATTATTGTTAGGTCTTTTGTCTAGCTTGTGTGGGGTCCTAGGTTTGGTCCTCAACACTATACCTCCCCTACCTAAAAGGAAGAGGCAGGGAAGGAGAAGAAAAGGAAGAAGAGGGGGTTGGGGATTTAGCTCAGTGGTAGAGCCCTTGCCTAGGAAGCGCAAGGCCCTGGGTTCGGTCCCCAGCTCGAAAAAAAAAAAAAAAAAAAAAAAAAAAAAAAAATCAAGAAAAGGAAGAAGAGGAGGAGGAAAAGGAGGAAGAGGAGGGACCACCAGCAGCAGCAGTAGCAGGGAGTTTATACCATAACTATTAGGGGGCAGATGTTGGGAATGTAAACAGAGCAGCCGCAGAGAGTTACCAGAGAGTAGCCACCGCTGGGACCACGGGGTGGATGCTGGGAATGTGGGCAGAGTCCACAGTAAGAGAGCCTCGAGGTAGGCGGTCTCTGTATGAAACTGGCATGGCGGTGACCTGCCTGGGTCAGAGAATACTCGGGGGCAGCGTGGAGCCACTGAGATAAATGATTGTTCCAATGGCCTGCTGGAGCCGGAACTAGGGAGAGAGCGAGGGACCGCCAGGGCACTTGGGAACCATTCCGCCCTTTTTTATTTTTTTACTGCCAACAGCAAGTATAAGCTGTTCCCCGAGTAAGGTTAGTGGACACTTGCAGACGGTAAAACCATCAGTAATGATAAATCCGAAGCTTGCACCGCTATTTTAAAGCACCAGCTGTCCTGGAACTCTCTTTGTAGACCAGGCTGGCCTCGAATTTACAGAGATCCACCTCCCTCTGCCTCACGAGTGCTGAGATTAAAGGCATGCGCCAGGGGTTGGGGATTTAGCTCAGTGGTTAGAGCGCTTGCCTAGGAAGCGCAAGGCCCTGGGTTCGGTCCCCAGCTACGAAAAAAAGAACCAAAAAAAAAAAAAAAAAAAAGGCATGTGCCACCACAGCTGGCCTGCTCTCGCTCTATACGTGTTTCTTTTGGACAATACCTATGTGGACTTAGTTTCCCTTGTAAGATCCCGACCCGCAGTCAGTGGTACTTACTTCGAGATGCTGACCCCCCTCCCCAGTGAGACGCCAAGATGAAGATTGATGCAAAAGCAAGAGGTTTGTTTTCCAGCGCGTTGAGGTCGACCCTCAATCAGTCCCTTGAGGGGGTGACTCGAAGGCTATTACAAGCAGTTTTTAAACTTTTTAGGGGCACAGGTTACCTCAGCAAGGTTACAGTTCAAACTTATTGGCTAAGCACACTGACCTTTCAATCTTTTGGCTAGCAAGCATCAGTCAGTACACATTGAGAATTTTCTACTTAAGAAGACTCCTGTGGGTGGAGAATGGAACTTGGCCTAGCCTCGACCTGAGGCAGGAAGCTGGAACCTGGCCTAGCCTTGACTCCGAGGTGGGTGGGTGTAAGGCTGGTGAAAGCCCCTAGGTTTCTTCGCCCTTTTTCTCTTAGTTTATAAATGATACATACATTGCATTCTTGTTGCAAAATAGTCAAACGACAAAAACAAAACAAGCTCTCAAAAACCAGAACTAACCTTATAACCGTATCAGGTAGGTGGGAAGTTCTGGCCCTGATGGAGGCTTATGGGACTTGGAGATTTGGTGTTTTTGTTTCCTACAGCACAGGGAGGATGGGTTAGCTGGGCTCGCTGGGAGTCTCTTTAGGGGAGCAGTCTCAGGCTTTCAGCCAACAAGGGGAGGAAGCTCTGGTTGATACTCTCTCTGCGTGTGCTACCAACATTCATACTTGGACCAGGGGAAGGAAGGCCTTGCCATTTCCCTGGATCTGAAGCATTAGGGGTCCTTGGCGTGGCCATTCATATCACATTTACTCAGAACCTCGTCCATTTCTTACACATCCACTCAGGGCATACTCTGCCTCCCACACAGAGGATGCAACCCAAGATTCATGAGTAAACAGACTGTGATGTCAGCACTCGATGCACACGTCTCGCTCTTAGCACATGCCACTATACAGGTAAACCTTCATAACGGCAACATAGGCCAGATGTTAATAAGTCCACAGCTGCTGAATGGATCTGCTTGCCCGGGCATTTAGAGGGTCACGTTATAGAGTGTTATAGAGCACAAAATAGAATGGTGGTTAGCAGGGTGCAGGATGATGGGAAATTAGAGTTAATTAAAGGTTACTGCTTTAGAACATGACAAAGATCTGGTGCCAGGCACCAGGAGTGAGCCCCAGGGATGCCAGGCCCAACAGAGGAGTTAAGGAGGCATTGAAGGAGGAGTGGGTCAGGCAAGGTGAGGGGGGGAATCTTGTAGTCTGCCTGACTGGGGCCTGCCTTAGTTAGGTTTTCCATTGCTGTGAAGAGACACCATGGCCCAGGCAACCCTTATTAAGGTCAACATTTAATTGGGGCTGGTTTACAGCTCAGGGGCTGGCCTCAGAGGGTTGGTCCATTAGTATCATGGCAGTGAGCACAGCAGCTTGCTAGAGGAGCTGAGAGTTCTACATCTTGATCCACAGGCAGCTAGAAGACTGGAATTCCACACTGGACAGAGAGTGAGCATAGGAGACCTCAAAGTCCTCCATCATGGTGACACACTTCCTCCCACAAGGCCACACCTCCTAATAGTGCTACTTCCTGTGGGACAAGCATTCATACACATGAGTCTATGGGGGCCATTTCTATTCAAACTTCCACAGGGTTTATTTGTTTATTATTTTTTTTAAAAAAAGACTTATTTATGATATATAAGTATGATATATAAGTAGCTGTCTTCAGACACACCAGAAGAGGCATCGGATCCCATTACAGATGGTTGTGAGCTACCATGTGGTTGCTGGGAATTGAACTCAGGACCTCTGAAAGAGCAGTCAGTGCTCTTAACTGCTGAGCCACCTCTCCAGCCCTTGTTTATATAGAACTCAATAGGAAGGGATAGGTTCCTGCTGTTTCAAAACACCGTCCATATTATTTGTTTCTCTGGACATGTGCTCTTGGCCATAAGTTTAGGCCTCATTGATAAACCACGGCAGAACAGAGATAGCTTTTGTGATTATTTTCCCCCATCAACCCCATAACCCAACTTTTAAGAATCTTGCAGTTTCAGTGGCTCCGGACAGAAGAAACGTCTCCAAGGCAACCTGAGCAGATGGCCTCGTCCCGGAGTCGTGTATTATCAACTTTTAATGATCTGAGTGTTAAATACCATTGGTCAAAGAAGAATCTTCAGGCCAAAGCAGCCGTGGTCATTATTTAATTTCTGCCATAATACAATGTTTATACCTTTGTAGAATTATTTATGTGTCTAATCTTGGTATTCTTTTGTTCCTTGGTCACAGTGGCCCTGCACAAGCTCATTGTTCTAGGGACGGTCCTGACACCTCGTTATTTTATCGTCTTCCCACACCGTTCTTTGTCCATCTGTGTGCAGCCCCTGTGTAGGGCAGAGACACTTCGTTGCCGGGTCTCTTCTTCCAGGGGCACACCATACATGGCCTCTAGCCTTTTGGGACGCATAGTCACCTGAGCGGACAGTAGAGAGAGGCTTTTAGTCTGATCTCCTGCCAACTCCTCTAGCCGTCTGAATCCTGTTTACCTTTTTAAAGTTCACTTTGTTCTGATTTTCCGGTCCCCGAGTAAAGTACAGGGGCAGATGTTCCGCCGAGAGCATCTTGGATCCGGAGACTCCTCCTAAGATCTCTGGCGTCTTTCTGTGAGTCACTGCCTCCAGGGCACAAGGAAGGCCTTCAAGTAGGGCCAGATAAGGAGACTTCCCTAAAAGATGAGAAGGGTTAGTATGGTCAGGACTTTCCTAGGGTAGCTTAGAAGCAGTACTCCCGGGGGAAGGCATAAATGATTCATAAGAAATTCCCTATCAATCCAGTAACTCCAAGCTGTACCACTAGTAAAAGCCCCCCAGCATGCAACACGCGGAGATCGAGACCGAAAGCAAAAGACCGCCCAACAGCGATTGCGCCCTGCAGCCCAGTCTTGCTGGATCCTTGTTAAGGAGCTTAAGACTTCTGCTGTCCCCATTAGATACGGCTGTGCCAGAAAGGTTTACAATAATGTGAAGATTTAACTGGTAGACGCCTGACAAGACGGTGACAATGACTGCATTTGTCCTTTCCCACCCATGTGACAAAGTGTTTGAGGGGAGGAGTTTCGTCTGCCTTCAAAGAGTTCTGGCTCCATCGCCTCCGGGGCGGTAAGGAGGCAGGTGTCATGGCTGAGTACAGCAGCTCAGTTCAGGCAGAGTGAACAGAGGGGCGGGGGCGCTGGGGACAAAAGGTATCTTTCCGGAGGCACAATCTTAGCCTGCGGCTCCATCCAGTCTCTCCCCCTCACCTCCCAGCATGTCATCAGATCGGGACTCCATCAATCTATTGACTAAACCAGAGCCCTCACGGTCCAATCACCTCATGGTCGGATAAATGATCCATTCATCAGCTGGGGAACCTATAGGATAAGCTCGACTGTCGGAGATTGGTTCTAAGGCTTTGATTCAATTGGCAATCTGCATGTCCAAACGCTGACAGTCCTCGTCCCAGTTGCTTTTTGATCCATCGATAAAAATGCCAACAGCCAATGGCTAGAAACAGGGCTGTACACTTAATTGTAAGGGTGAGGCTGCAGAGAGGAACAGGAGAGAATCGCCAGGCTCGGGGTAGCAGGAGCGGCAGGAAATAAAGCCAACCAGCCATGTGCGATTACCGGTAAGTGGCACTGGCCACTTTCCCGATTGGGCTGGGGTACAGGGGAAGGTTTAATACTGCTCAGCCTTTGAGATAGCCAAGACATTTTAAAAATAAACTAGTGTGTGGTGTGGTGGTATGTGTGTGTGTGTGGTGTGTGGTGTGTGGTGTGTGGTGTGTGGTGTGTGTGTCTGGTGTGTGGTGTGTGGTGTGTGTGTGTGTGTCTGTGTGTGTGTATCTGTGTGTGTGTGTGTGTGTTGTGTGTGTGTGTGTGTGTGTGTGTGTGTGTGTCTTTCATTCTCCGATCCAAAGACAGCTCCTAGGCACCTGGGCAGGTGCATATGCAATCCACCAGGAGCGGTGTAGCCAAAACTCACCGCTACACTTGACCAGATTCTAAATTTAGGTTAACAATGTTGTGGTGTTTCCCCTTTTGTACTTTGGAATATATCATCCTGGGGCTGGAAGTGTGGCCCAATGTAAAACAAAAGCATAGGATCCTATGTGGGGCCCTGCATTTGGTCAGCAGCACCCCCCAAAAAAATAAAAGTAAAAATTGTCTTGACACAATGTTTTCTAGGTAAATCTGGAAATTTAAAACAAATTATGTGTATGAGTGTGTGTGTGTGTGTGTGTGTGTGTGTGTGTGTGTGTGTGTGTGCCATGTGCATGCAGTACCCAGGGAGACCAGAAGGGGGCATCTTATTCCCCTAGAACCTAGTTACAGTGGTCACGAACTGCCTTGTGGGTGCTGAGAACCGAACTCAGGTCCTCTGCAAGAGCAGTCAGTGCTCTAACCACTGAGCCATCTCCCCAGCCCCTAAGGCACCTCCTTAATGCAGTTTCCCCTGTGATATCTGGTTTTTATTCTTTCAGATTTTTTTCTTTGATTTCCTGCATTGTGACTTCTATGTGGCTTGGGTATTTCTCTTTCTATTTTTCTCCTTTCTTGTTTTCTGAACATCTTGGATCTGTGTATAGGGCTTTATGTAGGTCTTTCTCATCAACCTCAGGAAGTCTGGTCATTACTTCTGCAGATGTCTTTTCTGCAGTGTGTGACTTTGGGGCAGAAGCAAGTTTAGCTCCCAGTAGCACATTGCCCCGGAGGACCTGGGCTGTGGTGCCTGCCCCCAGAGGACCTGGGCTGTGGTACCTGTTATGGATTGGTGAGGCCCTTTGGAAAAATCCTTCCACGTGCAGTTCTACATGAGGAGAAATTACCATGATCTCCTATTGGACTCCACTGACAATGAAGTAACTCGGTGCTTAGAGAGGATTGTGAGCATATAAATCCATGATGGGCATTGTTTTATTTAAAACATTTCCCCAGGATGTTTCTGTGATATGCACCTGCAAGCACTAATTCTCCATTGAGGGGTCTAAGGATTCATTTATCTTGTTATACGGCAAAGAGTGAAGTCCCAAAGGAAGATGGATAGATAGGTAGGTAGAAGAATGGATGGATGGATAGATAGATGATAGATAGATAGATAGATAGATAGATAAGTGGATAGATAACTAGATAGATGTTAGATAGATTATAGGTAGATAGGTAAGTAGATGATTGATAGATGAAAGATAAGTGATAGATTATAGATAGATGATAGATGTTATATAGATGATGTGTGTGTGTGTGTGTGTGTGTGTGTGTGAATGGACAGATAAATAGATGTTAGAAAGATAGATGATAGGTAGATAGATGATAGATAGATGATAGATATAGAGGTATAGAAGAATATTAGATTTTAAATAGATGATAGATAGCTAGTTAGATTTTAGTTAGATAGATGATTGATTGATAGATAGGTAGATAGATAGATAGATAGATAGATAGATAGATAGATAGATAGGTAGGTGGTGGGTAAGTGGTTTTGTTCTTGTTGTACTTAGAAGTGAGGAAAAAGAAGGAGGCAAACTCCTTCAGTTTTTTCTGGGCAGCGGGTGGGGGTACGGGACAGAATGACTGGCAAATCTGAGCCAACAGTTTTGCTAGCCAGTATTGACCAGCCGCATGTCTCTCCCAAGCGGCAGCCAGTGTTCACCCTATAATCAAGCGTGAACCACACATACAGAAGGTGGCGTTAGCAATTGCCAAGACTATTGGAAATATCACTGCAGGAACCCCCGAAAGTATCAGATCTCGCTGTTCTAATCCTGGCCTACTAGTGGCGTGCTCCACAGCTGTAACTGCCCACCCGAATCGGACAGTGTTTTGTGTGTTTTCACACACGTACACACCTTTAGGAGAATGGGGATTGATTCTAACCTGTGATCCCACACATAGTAAGGCAACACCTGTCGAGCTATGTCCTCGCCCCCTTTAACACTTTACTTCCTTGTATAGTCCAGGCTTGCCTTGAGCCCACATTCTGTCTGCTATGACCGCTCTGTTTAGCCCAAGTTTGCCTTGAACCCACGTTCTGCCTGCCAAGATCTCCCTGTGTAGCCCAGGCTTGCCTTGAACTCGCATTCTGCCTGCCTTGGCTCTCAGTGTTGAGACTACAGTGCTGAGATGGCTGCCAATAGCTTCACGCCTGGGTAAGAGAAATGAGGTTGTCAAACGATTTCTGTCCTTTGCTTTGTTTAAGACACTGGTGCTAGTCACGGAGCTTCTGGCCCGAGATGAGGCTCCTGGGTGGCTGCCCAAGTGATTGTAGGAGGGAAAGACTGGAAGCGCGTGGGCATGAGCAAGATGGAGGGAAGATTGCCCCAATAAAGGATAGTCATGACATGTGCGAGAGGAGAGTGGGGGTCAGCGGGGAGGAAGGCAACCAGGTCAGGACAAGCACCTTCAGGCTCCTCACGGGTGAGAAAGACCAAGTTGGGAAGCTGCCCACAGTTAATAGCCCACAGGTTGTTGCTTTTGATTGGTGGTGCATCCCAAGTATGGGGAAAAAATGTTATGGCACAAACCCTTTGGGCAACAGTACAAACACACTTCAGGTTACAGTAGCCTAGGCTGAGGTCTCTCTGTCCCTCAACGTTTATGCTCTCCCTGTAGTCAGCAGGCTAACAGATGCACCCAGTGTAACATGGACGGTTGACTCATAGGCCTTCAGAGGAAAACTGAAGATTTCTTTGCTTCTGTTCTGTTTGCTTGTTTAGGTATTAGTTGGTATGTGTTAGGTGTCAGGCAGTCCAAATATCGAGAAATGAGCTCAAAAGCCAGTATTCCTCAGGAATTTCGGAAGCTGTTTCCCATCTTACAAAAGGGATCATTTCCCTTCCCTCTGGCCCCACTGACAGATACCTGCAGCTGCATACCGAAGCCTATGTGGGGCCCCAGGCTCCCCTAGTCCCTTGTCATAAGTACCTATCACACCTCTTCCTCCCAGATACCCATTGCCTCCTGCCCCTCCCCTGTGCAGGTACAAGTTCTCTCCCCCCACCCCTTCTCTCTCCTCTCTCTCCCTCCCTTTCTCTCTATTTCTACCTCCTCTTTCCCCCCCCTCTCTCCCCCTCTCTCTCATTTCTCTCTCTCCCTCTTTCTCCCCCTCTTCCTCTCTCTCACTCCCTCTCTCACTCCTCTTTCCCTCTTTCCCCCTCCCCCTCTCCTTCTTCCCCCTCTCCCCCTTTTCCTCCCTCTCCCCCCTCTCCCTCTCTCCCTCCTCTTTCTTCCTATGCACGGTTTGCTCTCCTTATGCCGTCCCCTTTCCTTGCTATCTAGCCCAGCCATGTCCAGTCTGCTTACTCTATCTCTCTGCTCCAGACCCTTCCAGGTGTCTCTGGATGTACCTTCTTGTTTACATACAATAAAAGCTTCCCCTTAGCCATATTGCTGAGCAGTCATGTAGGCAGTTTCTTTATTGCACCCCTTGCATGCAGTCTGAATGTGGGGATTGTTAGCTCCAGTCCGCCCTCCAGGGACTGAGTGACAGCACCTATGCCATCCCCAGTGGCTAAGTGTGAAATGTGTGCCCTTTAAAAGGTCCTCACCATCACTGCCCGATCTCCTCTTGCTCTCTTTAACATTTGCTCTCTCTCTCTCTCTCTCTCTCTCTCTCTCTCTCTCTCTCTCTGTGTGTGTGTTTGTGTGTGTGTGTGTGTCTGCTCCTCACCCCCAATAAATCTCTTGTGTGAGATCTGTTGCATGGCATGATTTCTGCTGTGCTCCTCGGCTCTGACCCACCAATGGAGTCCACTGATGAATCTTAATAGTGATGACGTGATATGTGGTGTATACACTTGCTAACATGGCTGTGTGTCTGTGTGGAGGTCTGGTGCACATGTGTGTATATCTCCTCGAAGGCCAGAGGTCAGTGTGAGGGGTCTTTCCTTGATTGCACTCTACCTTTACTGAATTAAAAAATTTTAAAAACACATTCATCTGTTTATTTGTGGAGTGTGCGTGTGCCCATGTTGGCCATAGTGTGCATGTGGAAGCAGAAGACAGACTGTGGGAGTCACCCTCTCCTTCTGCCGAGTGGGTGCTGGGGATTAGCCTCAGGTCATTAGGCCACTGAGCCCTCCTGCTCTCCTCACATTTTGTTGAGACCAGTTTTCTCAATGACTTCAGGGATCTGCATCTGTGCCTGGCACCACCAGCCTTGATGTTATAGGAGTGTCTGTGCCCCTGGGTGTGTCTTTCGGCCTGTGATGTCATCCTTGCACTGTTTGTACAGATGAATGAGGCAGGAAAACCGAGATAGACCCTCGGGTTAACAAGCATTTCTGGACAACTGACTGAGAACGGTAGCCAGAGAAAACTTAGCCAGGAACGCTAGCCAAGAGTAAATGAATCCTCCTGAAAGCCTTGTAGCGTGAGTTCAGTCTGTATGTCAACAAGTTGTCTTGCCTAACCCAGTAAGAGCATTTCAAGACCGTGGGCTGGCCTTGCCTACATCATGGTGGCATGAAAGACAAGGGACTTTTCCAAGAAGGAACTTCACATACAGGGTGAGTCAAGGCCAGCGTTATCTTATGGAGTCCTAGATTCCATGAAAGAGAAGGCAAGGAGAAGAGTGAGGGAAAAACGTGTCTCCAAGTGGTAGAAGGCCAGGGCAGCAGAGTGTGAGCTTGTGTAACTGTGTGTGAGCAACACTGCCCAGGACAGGAAGTCACTGGAGAGATCACAGAAGCTGGAAGGGAGTGTAATACAGACCCCCTGGGCTCTGTCTGAGCAGATAACTAGGCACAGAGGGAGGTGGGGACATAGAGTCCTTAGGTGTCCCCCACATGCCGGTCCTCTAGGAGCTGCCTCTGTCTCTGTGATGCTGGAGAACCCTTCCTGGGGGTGGGGAGAGGCCTGAAGAGGTGAACGTGTGACCCTGAGTAGAGAAAACCTCTCTGTGGAATCATCCAGGGGCACAGAGGTGAGCAGGGACTGTCAGGCTTTCCGAGGCCTTGGAATCGTGCCTGGAAATGGGTTTCTTCCCTGTGGTAATATGCAGAGCCCGTCGTCTCTACCAATGGAGAGACACAGAGCATAACAAACTCAGGGGAGCTGTGGGATGGAGCCCCAAACATGACAGTGAAAGTTGAAAATTTCCAAACCTGTGCATTACGTCTGACTCTCTATGAAGGAGCTGCAACTGAATGATTCCTACCAGAGAGGAGGAGTTAGTTCTGCTTTGGATCCTGAAGCCCTGGGGACGATATGCCTCTGTCTTCCCAGCACACATACTCACTGTGTGTGTGTGGGGGTGTGTGTGTGTGTGTGTGTGTGTGTGTGTGTGTGTGCTATGTGTGGTGTGTGCTGTGTGAGTAGTGTGTGTGTGTGTGTGGTGGGGGTGGGGTGGGGGGGGTGTGGGGGGGTGTGTGTGTGTGGTTGTGTGTGGTGTGTGTGTGGTGTGTGTGTGGTGTGTGTGTGTGTGTGTGGTGTGTGTGTGTGTATGGGGTGTGTGTGTGGTATGTGTGTGTGGTGTGTGTGGGGTGTGTGTGTGGTGTGTGTGGGTGTGTGTGTGGTGTATATGATGTGTGTGTGTGTGTGTGTGGTGTGCTGTGTGAGTAGCGTGTGGGGTGTAGTGTGTGTATGTATGTGTATATGGTGTGTGTGTGTGCATGTGTGTGTGTGTGCGTGTGTATGTGTGTGTGTGTGTGTTGAAGATCTTATCTCACGTCTTCATGCCTCCCCAGGAAACACTTTATTAACTTTGCCCTCATCCCAGCCCTAAGAATGGGGTTATTTCTATTATAGAGATTTTGAGGGAATGGAGACATTCCTGAAAATCCACTTTGCAAAAGCCAAGAGCTGTGTTTTTATCTCCGATAGAGTGGAACCTTCTGAAACGTGCCTGGGGAGGTGGGGGAGGGGCTCGTAATGTGTAAAACAATAGCAAACTTTCCAAGGCTGCTGTTGTGGGTAAAACACACCACCGACTGACACACCGGGGGGCAGCACCCTTGGACTAACCATCCTAGGGAGTTGTCTACTACCTGGCTGCTTCCGGCTGCCACCGTGTACTTTACTGTCCCGGAGTTAACCTTCCATCTCCATGTCTTCAAAGACACTTCACCCAAAGGCTCCCCACAACACAGACCCATGGTCTAGTATAGTGGTTTGAATGCTTGGCCCACAGGGATTGGCACTATTAGGAGGCGTGGCCTTGTAGGAGACAGAATGTCATTGAGGGGGTGGGCTTTGAGGTCTCCTATGCCTAAGCCCCGCCCAGTGTTGACTTGATGTCTCCATCTGGCCGTCTTCGAAGATAATCCTCTTCTTCTGCCTGTGGTTCAGACGTAGAACTCTAGGCTCCTTTTCCAGCACCATGTCTGCCTGCACGCTGCCACGCTTCCTGCCATGACGGTAAGGGACTGAACCTCCGAAACTGTAAGCCAGCCCCAATGAAATGTTTTCTTTTACAAGAGTTGCCTTAGCTGTGGTGTCACCACTTAAGACACCTAGACACCAACCAATCCAGACGTATGGCCTATAGTCAATGGTTCCATTAGCTGGATGGCATCTCGTGAACTCAGCCATTAAATCAGCCCTGCCTGAAGAGTGTACATTTTTTTCTCTTATAACCAGCACTCAATATTGATGACAAGACAGCCAGATATTCATCTAGTCCCGTGACTCTCCATTAGGGGTGACCTACTTCGCTTCTCCATTGCTCTGATAAGCACCGTGAGCAAAAGCAGCTCAAGGGAGGAGGTGATTTCTTTGACTTATTATGAGTTGCAGCCCATCGCTGAGCGAAGCCAAGGAACTCGAGGCAGGAACAGAAGCAGAGGCCACGAGGGAGTGCTTCTTACTGTCTTGTTCCCCACGGCTTGCTCAGCTTACCTTCCTGACAAAGCCCAGACCCCAAATGCCCCAGGGTGACACTGTCCAGTGGGTTGGGCTCTCCCATATCAATAGCAATCAAGAAAATGCCTCATGGACGTGCCCCCAGGCCAATCAGAGGGAGGTAATTCTTCAATTGAGCTCCTGTCTTCCTCGATTTGTCTGCATTTGTGTCACGCTGGAGTGAGTTGCTTTCAAG
>NC_046169.1:5779833-5812333 GCF_011064425.1 Rattus rattus
CACCCCACAGGAGTGCAGACCCGGGAAGAAAGTAACAGTTACACCGGAGCCCAGAGGTGATCCCAGAATGCACCAGTTCCCAAGTACAGAAGACAGGCAGTGTAGTGAGTGACCTAGAGACATTGTAACATCTCAGGAGGCTCTGTGAGGATGAGACAGGATCAAAAGGATGCCTTTGGCACCTAGAAATAACCAAAGGAGGAGGAAAGATGCTGTGAAGGAGGTCAAGGTTTAAACTCTTGGGCTAAAGAGATGCTCTGAGAACAAGAGCCCTTGCTGTTCTTCTAGAGGAGCCAAGTTCAGTTCCTAGCACCCATGTCACGACCACCAAAGCCCTTCCCTGATTTGTGTGTGTGTATGTGTCAGCAGCTAACAGTGCTGAAAATTATCTTAAACATTTTTAGAAAGAAAGATCGAATCTCCTGCCAGTCCAGAGTGTAGAAAGGGTCAGAGTCACCAGTAAGTTCTAGAAAAGGAGGTGGTCCGAGTTTTATTCCTGGCACATTACCTCGTGATAATAAAGTGAGGAAACATATTCTCAATGGGTAAAATGATTATTCAGCTTGAACTGGAGGGTGAAGGCAGATCTCACACATTCCCCTGCGATGTTTCTAGCGTCCCCCTACACCCCACACGCACTGCCAAGAGCAGTACACACAACCTACTGTGAGGTGACACCATGGCAGTCTGGGATGAGTTTAAAAAAGCTTTCAACATCTACCCACTGAAGCTTACCCTTGTCCTCCTATTTCAAATTGTTTTTCTTCCTGACACCAGGCACACTCATCTAAACCTGCAAGTGTGACCTCACCAAAGGCCCTGCACTTACAGAAAAAAACACAACACAATCTCGTTATCAACCGCAAAATCCTTTACTCTCTAACCATGGTTCAACTCGCCCATACCACTCTCCTCCATTCTGTGGATCTGCCAGCACTTGCCACCTTCTGACATCTTTCCCATCTGGACTCCTCTGGCTTTGACCTGACGGAGGCTGAGGGATTCTAGACCAGCTCCCGTGAAGCCCCCAACGCAGCTGCAGATGCCTCTCAGGCAAAAGATGATTGGGTTCCATTTTTCTTACAAGCCGCTCATGGCAGTGGGACGGCAGGCGCCGGAGAGAGTAGACGCATGGCGGAATATGTCCTGTCAAAATAAACATCTCTCTTCAGTTTTCCTCACCGGGTATCTGGTCCCAGCAACAAGACGACGGGAGAATCCATTGAGGGATCTTTTCCTTGATGCAGGAAGCAGGTGAGGGCAGCAGATATGGGGGTTTTTTGTTGTTATTTTGCTGTTTCATGAGTGGCTTGCCTGCGCCACGTGCATGCAGTATCTGCAGAGACCGGAAGAGGGTGTCGTACCTCCCAGAACTAGAGTTCTAGGCGGTTGTGAGCAGCTGTGCTGGTGATAGGAAAAGAACCAGGGTCCTCTGGAAGGTCAGTAGGCACTGCTCTTCACCACGGAGCCATCCCTCCACCCCTTGTTTGCAATTTGATACCAGAATCACATGTGGGTTCCTTTTAAAACCCTCTCTATAAAGACCCTGTGACCCTAGCTTGATTTTCACAGCATCTTTCATTGGTTAATTAAATTTCATTCCCATAAGGTCCGGGTTAGGAACCATCAGTTTCCTGAGGCTGCCTACTCTCCCAGTTCCTCATCCCAACCGTCCATGCAGAATCCGAGCCCCCAGCACTCTCCACAGATTCCAACACGCCCGGCAGAGCGTGTTAAATCACCAAGAGTCCATCCAGAGCTCCCTCAGCGCTCCTAAGCCTGTGAAAGAGCCAGTTCGAAGCCATTAGCCTGATCATTAGAGATTGGTCCAAACCCCACTGAATCAAGGAAGCCCAGAACTCTGAAACAAACCATCGTCTACGACTATGAGGAGAGCTGCGTGGGCAACAGCCCGCGCCGCAGAGAGGCTTGCTCTCATATGAAGCTAATATTTTAGACATGAGCTCACCTCATTTTAAAATACTTTACATTCAGGGGGGAATGAAACTTAACTTCCTCCTTGAATAATTCAGAACCGCCTCTAATTTTTAGTACACATAAATCCGTTCTGCTTTAATAAAAACGGCTCCCTCTGAGGAATGCCTGCCTGAGCGCTTTGCCTCCTCAAAGGCGCATCTCTGAATATTGGTAATTCATGGACTTTTAACATTTAGGGGTCAAATCATTATTTGAGATAACCGCCCATTTTTCTTGGGCATCACTTGGGAGTTAATTCTCCTTGATTTCACCGAGCTGTTTCTTCGTGTCCTTTTTTTTTTTTTTAACTTCTTGAGTTCTTTAATAAGGTTTGTGATTGCTTTTTTAACTCCTGCATCCTGGAGATATCTGGGCAGTCCTCATTAGCAAGCATTTCTGCCAAAATGGCCAGTGTGGGAGAGAATAACGCCGGTATTGTTAGTACTCTTGTGAGGAGATCTCTGTGTGTGGATTTTCTTTGCTACTCCAGGCTAAACCCTGAAGGGGGCCATGGAGGCCTGACCAGGCCATGTGGAGTTCCTTTGTTAGTCCAGGCTAGACCCGGGAGGAGGACATGGGGCTGGATATCAACCGTCCATATTTAGTGACTACTTTGGCCATATTTGGCTAAGACTATTATGTATTTATATATAGGCATGTCTAATCTTTTCCCCGATGGAGAGCTCTGTTTACAAGTCTGTGTCTCTGGTGTTCTCCTTCCTCCAAAAAGAGCTGCTCATAGGGATGGACACTGAGTGATGAACTGGTCCTCTCTGCATTAATACAATAATACATTTGTACAACGTGAGTCCCCAGGAGCAGGAACATGAAGACGCGACGATGTAGTCAGGAGAAGCTTGCTCCCCTGGAGAGTTAACTCCCAGTTCTTCCTCCAGCCCCAATTCCCAGAAATAAGACTCAGACTCAAAATACATTTACAAATACCTTGGCCACACAGCTAGACTCTTTTCTGACTAGATATAGCTTACACTATCCCATTTATTTTAATCTACATTCTGCCACATAGCTGGTTACCTGTGCTCAGGGGCCATGCAGCTGTCTAGTCCATCTTCCCATGCCTGCCTCTATCCCAGAATCCTTCCTGCCTCCCAGATGTCCCGCCTTCTATCCTACCCTTTCCCATAGGCCATAGGTTTTTTAATTGACAGGTTCCGCATCCATACAATACACAAGATGTTCTCTCTACACTCTATTCTTTGAGGCTCCAACACTGGACTCCACAGCAGTATTCTCAGGCTCCTGGTCTCAGACTGATTCATCTCCAGGCAGGTTTTAACCTTATTCTGTTAGCAAGGCCAAAAATGTCTTAAAGCTGTGACTTCCGATTACTTCTCCAGCTCTTTCCTCCTCGACACCCACCATTTACTCCTCAGAACTCTGAAATCTTCCTCCTCTTCCCTTGCCCCAGACCTCCTTTATCAAAGACCAATGCTTCCCACTGCAAAACTGCAGGAATGCTTGCCCAAGTGGCTGTCTGTGGTCCTCCGTGCTCAGCAGCCGCTCGCTCTCGATGCTGAATCTTTCCCCTTTCTAGTTCTCTCCAGGCTTCCTTCTTGTCTTACAGAGCAGAGAGAGTGCCTTCATATTCATGGTGAACCACACCCATCCTGGGATGACTCCAAACACTAAGGGATGTCCAAGGCTTTAAAGGGGCTCACTGGACCTGGTGTTGAACCCCAGTCTGTTTCTTATGTATTTCAATCTGGGGCCAGTTACTCAACCCAAAGACCAATGAGCTTTATCTAAACCACCAGGGTAATAATTTCCACTCCAACGCAGCTCTGTGAATCTGTGAAATTACAAACAAGACTTGACCATCGTGTCCCAGTTCTATGCTTTACAGAACAGAAACCATGAGGTACACGTGGCTAATATACACTGTAACACTGAGGATCCGTGTTCCTGTCATATTTAATGTTAATTAATTTTAGGTTGAATTTGCACGTCGTGGAGTCAGTGACTTCCACTGGGCGGCGCGGCCCTGGAACACAGATGCTCCTGTTAGCACAGTCGTTGGAGAACAATAGCAAAGGCCTCCAGTTCAAGTCCTCACTTGAGCCACCTAGGCTGCATATCGAGCAAACTCGGGCCTGGTTTTATGAGACCATTGTGTGCTCCATAGAGTGAAGAAAAGCCCTCAGAGGCCACAGTGAACATTGGAGACTTATTTTGCCCCAGCAGTTTATAACTAGTGAAGACACAGCACAGGCAAGACTCTGGGGACACTGGGGGTGGAATGTCACTGCATTCAGGTGGGGGTGTTTGCTCCTGAGTTTTCATTTAGGGTTGGTGACAGGAAGTGGATCCTCACACCTAGAGTATGTACCGGGCGCTGGTCTCTACCAGCATCGCATGGGTCCCCATCACCCTGTGACCACACTCACTAAATGGCAGTTGGACAACTGCCCATAGAGACCATCAGCTAAGAGCATCGTCTCTGCCCCTCCCCCAGGGTCTGCTTCCCTTCCCACCTCATCCACTCAGTTTGCCAAGCCTGAAACATCCTTGTCCCCCATCAAGTGACAAAGTCAGATAGTTAGACCCCAATAACTTCTAAAAGAAGCCTCGGAACTTGTCTTTTCCACAATATTCTTCTGCAAATTAAGAAGCCAAACTGAAGTCAGGAGAGTGCATTGGTCAGGGTGTGCTGGAGAAACAGAACCAATGGAGTGTGAAGGACGGGTGGGGCGGGGGAGGGGAGGAGCGGAGGGAGGGGTATGTTTTAAGGGATCGGTTCACATGACAAATAGACAATTGCAAAGTCTGCAGACAAACCAGCATGCTTAACCAAGGAAGAATGCTATTACACTTCTGCAAAAGCCACCTGCCTGTTGGCAAAAAAAAAAAAATCCTTCCTCCTGAGCAGAAAGGGCCCAGTCTTCCAACCTTCAACTGCCTGCATGAAACTCACCCCACTTCGGGAAGACACTGGGCTCTACTCAAAGTCCACTGAAGTAAATGGTAGCCCTATCCAGTTATGCTCACAAATAGACACCTAGCATCATTGGCTGCAGAACTAGACTCGGCGGCCAAGCCAAGTGGACACATAAAATTACCCACTGCAGAATTGAAGTAACTTGACCAGTGCCTCTGACTTAAAGCCAGGATGAAACCTAAGTGCGCTTTTAGAAACGCGAAGATATCATTTCCTCTGTTGCTGAAAGTATTTTAAAGCATAAGGGACCTTTCGTCCATGAAGTATAACATGTAACATATATGTAGGGATGCACACAGTGTGCAGCAGAATGGACTACTCACATCTGAGACTCTGTATTGATTAGTCCACTCTGCATTTGTCACTTTCTGCACCAAGACAAAATACCCAGTGTGGCCAACTTGAGGGAGGAAGGATTTACCTGGGTCCAAGGTTTCAGAGTTATTTCAGTCCACAGTCCTTGGTTTTCCTCATTCTGAGCCATCAGTGAGGGACGGCATCATGGCAGAGGGAGCATGTGACAGACGCTGCTCACCCGTGGCAGGCAGGAAGCACACAGAAGACAGGGGCTAGGGGGCATGGAAGGATATAGTCTTCTAAAGACACCTTCCCACCCCATTACATAGTTCTTCCAACCACTCCCTACACCCTGATTTTCACCACCTCCCAACTGACCCATCATATTAGAAGCCCATCGAGGGTTTAATCCATCTATTAGAGCAGCTCCCAGGATGCAGTCATTTCCCAGGAGACCATAAGTGGTACCCAAGTCCTCAGTGTGTGACCCTACAGTAGTCACGGCATCACACTCACTTATTAACAACAGAGAGCGCTCATTCATATATAGAGAGAGAGAGAGCCACATTTGGCCACAGCTCAAACCTATGAGAATGAAGTGGATTGGGGGAGACAATCTGTATTCTGTTTTCAAAGAACTATGACTGTAAGTATCATGTATCATCAGCCAGATGTGAAACGTTTTAAGAGTGATATGGTTTTTTTCTTTTCTAAAAATCAAAACAGGGGGATAGAAAGTGGCTCCACACTTAAGAGTACCACTGCTCTCCCAGCTTTAGTTTCCAGAGCTCAAGGCAGCCCCCAACCATCCTTAACTCCCCTTCCAGAAAGTCTGAAGTCCTCTTCTGGTCTCCAAGAGCACGACAGACGTGGTGCACACATATACAGGCAGGCAAACACTCATACAAAAAAAAAAAAAAAGTAAAATTTAAGATCTCTTAAAAAACAAATCAAAACCATAGCCGAGGTTGGGGATTTAGCTCAGTGGTAGAGCGCTTGCCTAGCAAGTGCAAGGCCCTGGGTTCGGTCCCCAGCTCCGAAAGAAAGAAAAGAAAAGGAAAAAAAACCATAGCATGTGTACTGTTCTACTTGGGAATGTTCACATATGCTTCTAAACACTAAAATACAATTCCCCCGGGCCGCTGGTATCAATGCCAACTGTGAGAGGTGGACACGTGTCATCTCTTTGGAATCCTCGTTGACTGCAGAACGTTCTCGGCCACTCCAAAATAAACCAACGTTGCACACTTGCTCATAGGAGTTTATCCCATTATTTCAGACTGCACTGTCGCCCCCAAAATCCACAACCCTTTATCCAAAATCTTGAACACCAAATAATAATAATAATAATAATCTAAAAATAAAGTATTTTATGACTGGTCTGAGGGCAAAATGTAACTTATGTGACATGAAGCTATTTGCAGTCTGTTTAAAAATCCAATGTAGAGTGAATGCCCGCCGTCTGCTTTATAAATATTAGTCTATGTCACTCAAGGTAACGATATAACCCCACGAGAATGTCATGTTATGTATGGCAAGTGCAACTAAACTCCAGAGTGCCGTGCTCTGGATAGGGAACGCCCCCATCGGCTCCCACGTCTTAACTCCCAGTTCCCAGCCTCACTGCTGCTTAGCGAGCCAAGGCTGTGGAGGTGTCAGAAGGGACTGACAAGCTGGAAGCTGTGGACCCTGGGGTTGGACCTTGACGTTTCTATCCCAGCCCCGCCCCGCCTCCTGCTCACTCTCTCCTTCCTGACTGCCAACTGCTTCATTCCAGCCACCAAGCCTTCCTACCCATGATGCACTGTGTGTGCCCTCGACCTCCAAGCCACCATGACCCTTCCCGTTACTTGCTTCTTTTTCAGGCATTTGTCAAGGCAACTAAACCACAAATGGTGATCGGAACAGAAAACTGGGATTGAGAAGCAGGAGTAGATGGGGTTGGGGATTTAGCTCAGTGGTAGAGCGCTTGCCTAGCAAGCGCAAGGCCCTGGGTTCAGTCCCCAGCTCTGAAAAAAAGAAGAGAGAGAGAGAGAGAGAGAGAGAGAGAGAGAGAGAGAGAGAGAGAGAGAGAGAGAGAGAGAGAAAGAGCTCAAAGGCTCATACTGGTGTTGTGGAGAGACCCTGTCTGGGTACCGAGCATCTGCGTAGTGGCCTTGTAGCTGCCAGCAATCTGGTTCCAGGGGATCCGATGCCCTCTTTTGGCCTCTGACGGCTCCAGCATACATGTACTGCACATACACATAAAGTAAACATGTTTTTAAAAGTCACTACTGCTGCAGTAAACCTGACTGTGTGTCCTCAGATGTATGGAACGCACAAAAACTCAAAACACTGGGCCAGAAAAGCCCTTCAGTATTTAAGCACAGTTTGATGGGAGTCTGCAGACCAGAAGAGGCCAAGAGACATTCGGACAGAGGAGACAGAGCTCATGAGGCTTCAGATGGGTTGTGTGGGGACCGGGCTAGAGGTCATTCGGGTTACACACTGGAAAATAATCTAACTCCGTTCCGCTGCTGTTCTAAGAACTTGAGTGGAGATGGATTTAAAAATGATGGGCTCGTGTGTTTGGTGGGAGACCTGCCCTGCTTCTCTCCTGCTCTGCCAAGCTCCGCCCACTCTCATCTGTGTCCTCACGTACATGGGACCCGGTGGCATCCTACATTCCATGGCTGGTTTGTTCCTCTTACTAGTTTGCCCACGCTGTAGCGCACATCCCAGTTTCTCTTTCTGAAGGGTGAAAATGCTCAACTTGCCCCTCCTATGCACCCACCCACTTGCCAATGGACACTTGGGTTGTATTTAACTCTTACCTACCGTGAATAATGCGGTTATGTCCGTTGCTGTATAGACAAGAGTCCTTGCATTTAAACTGTTTGGATGTGCACTGCTGGATAATGTGGTGATGTTACTTCTGTGTTTCAATCATGTGCAGAGACACACACTGTTTTCTACCACAGTCTCACCAGGTTGCACTCTTGCCAATAAAATGAAAAACCTCACATTTCTTCATATCCTCACAGCAGCTGCTATTCCTGATTATTATTGGATTTTACTTTCATTTTTAGTTTTTTTTTTTTTATTTGGGGGGAGACAGGGACTCGTGTCACACACACTTGTTAAGTAGCCACAGATAGCCCTGAACTCTCTATGCCCTTGAGATTGCAGGCCTGCACCATTGCTCCCAGATGTGTGCATGTATGTGTGAAAGAGGGGTGTGAGAGAGAGAGAGAGAGAGAGAGAGAGAGAGAGAGAGAAACAGACAGACAGACAAACAGATGGCATATATACGAAAAACATCTTTATTTTGCTGTTTGTAAAAGAACCACCTTGTGAGTCTGAAATGGTACTTGCTTTGGTTTGCATCTCTCTAAGGAGCGAAGGATGCTAGCCTTTTCTCTTGACCCCCTCTGACTTTGGCAGTGTTTCCCTCGCCCAGGACCAGGGAACTGACTTTTTCTTCAGCTGTCCTCGCTGTTCATGACTCTGGCCTACCCTAATCTGTGGACTCTCTGTGCCTCTCTTCTACAGGTCCTAAGTATCTGACCCAAGACACCAGTTAGTTGCTAAGTCACAGCCAAGATTGACTCATTGCCTGGCGACCCACATGTGAACGAGATAGAACGAGGAAGGCCTGGGCACTGGGAAACAGCCTCTGGCATCCACATCCCTTCCCAGTAGACTACAGCTAGATTTGTTTATACTGAGCCTTGGGGTGACACATTAGTTGGCCAGACTAAGCCCTGAGCCCCTGACCTTGGCATCCACACAATCCATAAGGCGGGCCAGACAGAGCCTCCCGGTGCCAGTTCCCTAAGGCAGCAGGACCACTGATGACAGCTGGAGAAATGCATGTGACACAGCGGTCACTGGGCAGGGGGCCCACTGGCAAGTGCCACTCAGGTCACGCTGTCCTTGTTCAGACTGGCACGCTGGACGAGGAGACGCATCTTCCCGCCGTGGGAAGGAAATGAGAGGCGACTTCACTCCTCCCTCCCTGGTTTGTACTAAAGTGTAATTTATATACAGTAAAAGACACCTCATGTATACATTCTTCAAGTTTTGACAAATACAGCCATGAAACCACATCAAAATGGAGTCATAGAATGGTTCGGTCGTCTGCCATTTTTTTTTCCTGCTCCTTAGGAGACAGCCCTCCCTGAACTTGCACTCCCTAGAAACGATGCATGTATTTTAGGTTACCATGGTATTGTTCTCCTGGAATAACTGAATAAAGCCATACAGTACTCAGCCCCTTAAGACAGTCCCTTTTGGTTTGAAGAATTTGTAATTCACAATGTTCTTCCTTTCCTAAGTCTTTTAACTGCACTAAACTATACATATGTCAAGTTGACTGCTTCATGTTTAGGGGAAATTACATGCATTTACCTTTTGTGCAAGTCACTGCTGGTTGTGCTCTTAGAAGCTGCTCCTCATTAAGTGATTAACTTGGAGCTTAGTTTCACTCAGAAACCCCTGAAAACAAACTCTGACAGTGTGTGGTGTTGGTGAGGGTTAAGTCTAGCTATGTCTCTGTAGTGGTTGGAACATGCTTGGCCCCAAGGACTGGTACTATTAGGAGGTGTGGCCCTGTTGGAGGAGGTGTGGCCTGTTGGAAGAGGTGTGACCTTATTGGAGGAGGTGTGGCCTCGTTGGAGGAGGTATGGCCTTGTTGGAGGAGGTGTGGCCCTTTTGGAGGAGGTGTGGCCTTGTTAGAGGAGATGTGGCCTTATTGGAGGAGATGTGGCCTTGTTGGAGGAGGTGTGGCCTCGTTGGAGGAGGTGTGGCCTTGTTGGAGAAGGTGTGGCCTTGTTGGAGGAGGTGTGGCCTTGTTGGAGGAGGTGTGGCCTTATTGGAGGAGGTGTGGCCTTATTGGTGGAGGTGTGGCCTTGTTGGAGGAAGTGTGCCAGTGTGGGGGGTGGGCTTAGAGACTGTCCTCCTAGCTGCCTGAGGATAATCTTCTCCTAAGCCGTCTTCAAAAGAAGATGTAGAACTCTCCAGCCCCATGCCTGCCTGGACACTGCCAAGCTCTTGCCTTGATGATAACAGACCGAACCTCTGAACCTGTAAGCCAGCCCCAGTGAAATGCTGCCCTTTATGGTGACTGGTTATGGTGTCTGTTCACAGCAGTAAAACCCTAACTAAGACAGTCTCCGATTATCCAGTAAGGTCAAGGCATAAACCTGTGGCCCAGAGGTGATGAACAGAAGCCTCAAACCCTGTGGTTATGTTAGCCATAGAGAAATTATCTTAGTCCTTCCTGTGGGGAAGAAAAACTCTAAATCATAAACCCTCGGTATCTATCAAAATTGTGTATATATTTTCCCCAACCCAACAGTCTCACTGCTAATAATTTATCTTAAAGATATATATATGCACACTTATGAAGTCCCATAGCATGGAAAGCAAACATAATATCAGAAGCAAGCCAGGCAGCCATCTACAGAAAGCTAGCTATATAAATTATGGTACACAATTGCAATATAATATAATATAACTATGGTACATCTTCTTCCAAAGGAGCTACAATCATAAAAAGGAGGTTTGATGCTACTATGGTTCTTCTTTTGAAGACTTTTTATTTATTATATATAAGTACACTGTAGCTGTCTTCAGACACATCAGAAGAGGACACCAGATCTCATTACAGATGGTTGTGAGCCACCATGTGGTTGTTGGGATTTGAACTCAGGACCTTTGGAAGAGCAGTCAGTGCTCTTAACCATTGAGCCATCTCTCCAGCCCTACTATAGTTCTTATAAGGAAAGAACTGTAAGATACATCGGCGAATGAGAAACCCCCAGGGCAATATATACCATGATGATTTTTGTATAAAAGAGGAATGCAGAGAAGGAACACACACAGCTACAAACCAGATCACTGGGGGTGACCTGGGGGTGGGGGTAGGGGAGAAAAATAATGTAGACCTTCCTAAGACACACCTAAATGTCTTTAGAGAAAACCATCTCAACAGTATAAATACGCTATCTCCAGAAGGTATTAAGTAGAAAGGAAAGGAACAGTCAAGCATTCCTCGGGGAAATAACTGTCAAATTTAACAAGAAGGATTTCTTTACTGTAGCAAATGTATTTTCAATAATCACAAGAGCAACACTCTTGTTTATAATCAATTATAATAATATAATCTTGTTTATATCAAATACTGAATATGTACAAATGCTCTTCAGTATTTAGAAAATTCCTTCCTTTTCTGAGGCCATCGTACATTTGGCAAGTGTGAGAAAGTGCCTTCTGATCACGCAACTTAAATCTAAACACATCCCTACGAAAAACAAAGAGCCCCTGGTTTCCTATGAGGACCTATGTCCTTTTTCCTTCAAGAAGCAATGTTCCTTGCCAAAAAATAAAGGTTTTAAACAAAACAAGAAAGGAGGGACTGAAGGAAGGAAGGAAGGAAGGAAGGAAGGAAGGAAGGAAGGAAGGAAGGGGGAAAGGGAAAGGAAGCAAGGGAGAGAGGAAGAAAGAGAAAGGTTGCTACAAACTTTAAATTACTATATTAGATTGTCAATTTGTGTACTAAATATTATCACCAAAAAAAATGGTGAGAGTCATGAATTATCCACTAAGATCAATACAAGATTCCTTGGAATAAGACCTGAAGTAATCTTAAGTATGTTTGGATGCAAAAATTGAGTATATTAATGTCTTGTGACCATTTAAAAGCCTACTGAAACTTAGCAAAACACACACACACACACACACACACACAAACACACACACACACACACACACACATACCACACCCTCTATCAGCACAGCCTTCCACGTGACTATGTACTGGGCAGAGTTCCTAGGAATTCTGGGACAGACTCTGTTCTGAGTTTACAGGTTTGGGAGCTCAGCAAATTGTAGAACTACGGTCCCCTCTTCCTCCAGGCCATCAGCCATGGGGCTCCCCTCCCCCATCCCTCTTCATCCTCCCATGTATCCAGGCTTCCCTGTCATCTCAGATCTCTCTGCCTCCCCTTGCCACATTCCTCTGGCTCCACACAGAAGAGTTCTCTGCTCTCAAGACTTAAGTCCACGGGAATAAGCTCACTCTTGTAACTTCCGTCAAATTCCTCATGCCCTAAAACACAGCATACGCCAGGTACCTCTCTGAGGAATCCTCCCATCTCTCACAACGAGCATTTAAAATGCAAATGAATCGGGGGCTGGAGAGATGGCTCAGCATTTAAAAGCACCTGTAGCTCTTGCAAGGGACCCAGGTTTAGTTCCCAGCACCCACATGCCAGCTCATGGCCACCCATACACCCAGTTCCAGAGAAACAGATGCCCTCTGGACACTCACACGGTGCAAGTAGACACAATGGGGGCAAAACACCCATGCATGCGGACACAAAATAGCTTTCAAAAATAAAGACCTAAGAATTGAAAACCTTGCAACTTCATGAATAGGATAAGCTGTGGGCACAGCCTGTCATTGATGGCTTCTATACATGGATGTAAACAAGCATGCTCATCTCCCAAGGGCCTCACACTCAGCCGGTGCAACCTAGAAACTGTACAAGTAGCCCTAGTCTGGCGGGCATTTCAGAGAAGGGCCTGGATTGAGATAAAACAAATGATCAGAAGAGTAGCTAGGAGATAACACTTGAGTCAAGTCCCAGCATCGAATCCCTACAGAACAAGATAGGGGGAGCAGTATTTCAAAATGGAATCAAAATCCAAGTTCTAAGCAAAAAGTGGTGGAATCATTCACTGAGCGAGGGACCCCTGTGTGATTCAGGTGGGCAGCTGCAGGGTTATTTGGGGAAGTTGGGCATTTTCTGAGACACTAAACTTACAGCCTTCTAGAATTCTAGTTTTCCGCTTTTGCAAATCAGACCAGCCAGGACTGACCCGGAGGTAGCCAGAAAGGAATAAATTGAGAGGGGTCATGTGTTTTATACTTAAACTCTTAACTTTGGATTTCTAACCCTTGTCCTCAAAGTCTTTCTACATCTTAGACCCCAAAAGACACATTTACCTGCTACCAGCACCACATCCGGGAGGCTACCCCAAGAGGATCTCAAGTTCGAGGCCAACCTCAGGTGCACAATAAGACCCTATCTCCAAAAATGGAAAAGGAAAAGGATTCTCGTTTGCTAACAACAACAGCAATGCAAAACAAACAAACAACAGGACAATTTAAAGAAATCTTGTATAATCTTTATTCTCACCGTTGTATTCTTTAAAATGAAAAATGAGATGCAGTAACCATGTTTAGTTTGAAAAGGTAAACGCCCTTAGTCTTCAGTGGAAGCCCTTTTTTATAGAAACGAGGATTGCATGAAAATAGCGGAGAGTCTACTCCCTATGTTCCAGTTGGATTTGTAAGCGTAGATAGAACTCGCACCCTGAGCATGGGAAACGCTTGTCTCAGATCACACTACCCACAAAGGACTTGGTGGACGTTCTCAGTTGCACTTAATCTTCGTTGTTTGCCTTAAGCAAGCCTCCATCCACTGAGCTTCCCGTCAGCCTTCAGTTCCAAACCACTTGAAGTCTGGAAGGGATCCTAATGTTCACGGGCGCTCCTTGCAATGCCAGGCCCAAGCTCCAGAGTCTTTGGCAAGCAGAGAGAAGAGGGACTTGTCACTCTGGCCATGTGGTGGCATTCTGTGGCCCGAAGGAAAGGCAGTCGCCTGGGGGAGGGGAAGGTAGCTCCACAGGCAGGAGGCACAGGGCTGTCCTCCCGCGACCTCCAATGTCAGAGACTATGGGGCATCAACACCATTCCTGGCAAAGACCTAAGAAGACCATGCATGGCCAACATGTCAGGGCCACCAGGACCCAGAGGCAGGCTGTGCTATATTATGAGGAAAGGCTATTACCATGAGCAACCCCAGGCCGTGGGCAGTACCTGCCTACAATTGTATTTGAATCTATATTTTTAAGCACGCCATAACTCGCCATATCACAGTCATTCTCAATAAATGAGCTCACTCATCTTGAAGTTCTAGTATGCGGAAGGAAAGCATGCTATAAAGAATTCACATGAGTCCTGAGAGGCAGCTAAGGACAGTGACAACAGCCTATACGGTTGGGGGGGCTCTTAGACACCCCTAACCAACACCTGGGAGGGAGGCTTCCCATGCCTCACCTTGGGGATTTTATTAAATAGACCCTGGAGGGGAGTATTAGCACCCTGTGTGGTGTGCCACCCCATTTAAACACACATGCACATGCACATGCAATGCACACACAAGGACGCACTTGTGCGCGCGCACACACACACACACACACACACACATTTTGGGTAAGTATGAAACAATGTGCTTCCCTGTGGCTTTTTCAAACATCGGAAGGGTGTTGTTTATCTCTCCTACCTCCTCTCCCTTGGCCACACCCTCCTCCCCTCCAGACAAAGTCTCTCTCCCATTTTTCTGCTTCCCCTCCTAGCATTTGAATACTACGACCACCTATCTAGAGCGCCTTCTCATCCCTCCTCCCATAAACCCTTTCGACTTTCCTGACTTCTGCGGTTGCTCTGGGTTATACACTCAAGTCTAAAACTCTGTAAGCAGGACCCATGAGTAAGAGATAGTGTGTAAATATGCATTCAGTAGGCTTTTTAATAAAAGTATTATATATAATTTATATGTAATGTATGCAAATGTATAGATAAAACCCTAAAGAAGGTGTTGTGAACTTGAGAGGGAGTGGGGGTGCAGGAGAAATTGGAAGGGGAAAGGAAGGAATAGGGATGACAGTGCTCATGTATAAAATTCTCAAGAGTGAAAATGTAAATAAAAAGCAACAGCTATGCAATTTCTATATCTTAAGGAAAAAACAAATATACGAATATTTCTCCTTCTCAGTCTGTTCCTCTTCCCCACTCCGTTGCTCCTCCCCACTCTGTTGCTCCTCCCCATTCCATTGCTCCTCCCCATTCCATTGTTCCTCTCCACTCCGTTGCTCCTCCCCATTCCATTGCTCCTCCCCATTCCGTTGCTCCTCTCCATTCTGTTGCTCCTCCCCACTCTGTTGCTCCTCCCCATTCTGTCCTTGAAAATGATGCTTCAACTTTCTCCCTTTTGCTTGAGCCCACATCTTAGCTCACACCATGAGCTTGTCCCTATTATCTTGTTCTTTTTGCTAATTAGAACTGTGTCTCCAAAACGAGGCGCAGGGTCCAGTCTGTGTCATTCTTGTCAGAACTGGTTTGTAGAATGAGAAGAAGACTTCTGATATACGGAGATTGTTAAACTATGGGGAGAGTTTTCATAAGTGGGTGGCTGAGGCTTTTTGTCTTTCTCATTTAACTTCCTGTGTCCCTAAGACACCTAGTGAATGTCAAGTGAGGTGAAGATGCTTAAAGAAACAGCACATACGGCAACAGAATCTAATCGGGAAAGCATGTAGCTCTTTAATCTGAGACGTTAGCTTCAAGCAGCAATATTGTGACACTTAGCCATATCTGGAACAGTAAAACACCTCTGGCAGGAGCCCGGAGCAGTCTGGGAAAGACAAAGGTGATAAAACTGGGAACTGTGTGCTGCTGAGAGAAACTGATGCACATTGTATATTTTAGATTTATTAATTTTTATTCTATGTGTACCATCATTTGCCTACCTGTGTGTATAGGCACTGAGTGTGTGCAGTGCCTCCAGAGGCCAGAAGAGGGCATCAGATCCTCTGGAACTGAAGTTACAAATGGCTGTGAGCTGCCAAGGGGCTGCTGGGAACTGAACCTGGGTCTTCTGCCAGTGCAGCCAGTACTCTCACCCACAGAGCCAAATTAAATACGAAAAGTTGATGGCTTTTGAAGTGAATGGAGTTTTAATTTTATACTTAATCATAAATAAGTATCTTGCAGACACATTCTTTACCAACAAAAATACTAAATTAGTCCACTTCTGTCTTTAAAGAACCATCTTTAAATAATCAATATGCTTATTTTATAAAATCTCAGTTAAAATATGTATTCTTTCTTGGAATTGCCCTACCTCCTCCGCACTATAGACTTGCAAACCCACCTGGGAATAGAGCAAATTCTCAATGATGACAATGATTCCGGATGTGGGACGTTTCCAGCGGTTTATAAACATGTTATAAGCTTTATTCTGTCAAGTGACTGCTTGGTAAGAGCCTAGTAATGAGGGCCAGAGAGATGTCTCAGTGGTTAAGAGCGCTTGCTGCTCTTGCAGAGAAGGGAGGTTGGGTTCTTGGCACCCACATGGTGACTCCCAAGAGCTCCAGCACCCTCTTCTGGCCTCTGCGGGTACTGCACACACATGCTGAGCATACACACAGGCAAAATATATAATTAAACCCTAAAGGAAAAGCAAATATTTTTAAAGCAGGTAATTAAACCAATTACCATACAAGTTACAAATCAAAAGGTTTAAGGGTAAGCCATGAGGAATGGAGAAAATGTTGTACGCTTTTTAAAATATGTAGAAACAGATGGAGGAGGGGGACTAGATTTCCAGTGTAATTTCCCCAAATCCACCAAGTCATTGGTAAGATCATTGCAGCTGTTGAATTGTGGCCATTACAGTTTTCCTTCCCCTCTGCCAAGAGGAGTGGCCGCCGGAGATCAACCACCCAACAGCACATCAGACCTCATAGCTGCCCTCAAGGCCACCTCTTTGCTCTTCGCTCCTTGTCCCCACCGTCCTCCAACCTAGGCCTGAATAGTCTCTCAATCTTTTTTGGGTTCTAAATGGCCTGGCTCCTGTACATGTGATGTAGTTTAATCATTCGCTCACCAACAGGCATAGCGATAGTTCCATCCTTCTGTTACCAAAACAGCCCGCTGACGTTAGCTTCCCACTGACGCTCATGGCCGCTGCTCATCGATCCCGTTATAGTCCTGCCGACTTCTTTACGTCTCCTCCTTCCACTCTTGGTCTCTCACAGTAGCTGGCCCTCTCCCTTACACAATCACCACATCATAATCCACCGGACTACACTTCTGTCTGTATCACCCCAAACTTAAAATTCTCCAATAGCCGTAGTTACAAATTCAATGGAGGTCAGACCCAGTGTGCACTTGGCATACGCACTTTCACTGTGCCCCACTCAGAGCAATTTAGTGATGTCAAAGTTTCTGTCAACTTGTGTCCTTCTGCCTTTGCTCATGCTGGGCCTCCCCCAAAGCATAAAGTCACATCTGAGTCATCTAACTCACGACAGCTGTCTCTCTAACTCCCTGAGGAAGCTGTCGGTGACCCTCAGAATGGACGATGAGCGTCCACAGATGCCTGTGTCTACCTCAGCCCGCCGTGCATGACTGTAATAGACTCTCTGTCCCCCTTACACTGCAAGAGAGAAGGGACCCCATGCTGTTCACCCCACTCCAGGCACTTCCACATCCTTTGGCATAAAATGCTGAAGAAAGAAAGAAAGAGAGGAAGGAAGGAAGGAAGGAAGGAAGGAAGAAAGGAAGGAAGGAAGGAAGAAAGGAAGAAAGGAAGGAAGGAAGGAAGGAAGGAAGGAAGGAAGGAAGGAAGGAAGAAGCAGCCTGGGTTTCAAATATCTGAAGAAAATCATGATGTTGCTGAGCACAGCACATTGCCTATGGTAAAATTTAAATGACATAATGTGCACCCAGACACTTGGGACAGGATCTGACATGTGGAAAACAATCAATGAGTAATGACATGTCAAGAAGATATCAGAGAAGCCTGGAGAGGTGGCTTGGTGGCTGAGAGTGCCAGCTGCTCTTGCAAAGGACCCAAATTCAGTTCCCAGCACAGCACATTAGATAGCTCGCCGTGGCCTGTAATGGGGCTGCAGAGATGGCTCGGCTACCAAAGGATAACTAAGCTCACAATGCAGAGGACAATGACCAGGTAACTCCAGCTCCATAGGATCTACAACTCTCTTCCGGCCTCCCTGGGGACTGCACTCTTGTGATGTACACACACACACACACACACACACACACCCCACACATACACACACACACACACACACCACACACACCCCCCACACACACACACACACACACCACACACCCCCACACACACACACACACACACACACACACACACACACACACACACACATACCACACACACACACACGCACACACACACACACACACACACACACCCACACACACACACACACACACACACACACACACATACACACACACACACACACCCACCACCCCACACACATACACACACACACTCATGCACCCCACACACACACACACACCCCACACATACACACACACACACCCACACATACACACCACACACACACACAAACACACACACACACACACACACACACACACACACACACACGACAACCCTTTAAAAAGGGAATGACCTTTATGTCACAGTGCTGAGGTAATACACTTAGAAAAGAAATGGTCCATCATAACTCACAGTCCGTTCAGCTCGTGGTTCCAGGGTAGGCTCAGACAGATCCGTGACACAGCTTTTCCAGCACCGTCTGGGTACTGCATCGCAGTCCATCACAGTAGAAGTACATGGCAGATGCCAAGCAAGCACCCATGACGAGGCGCACGACTAACCCCTTAGACGTCATTTCCCAGTGACTGGAAGAGGGGCCAAGGGAGGTCAGATTCCAACTCCTCAAGGTTCCACCACGTCCAGCCACACCAACCTCTAATACCTGGGAGCTTTGGGGAGACATTTAAGATCTAAAGTATAGCATAGGAATTGAGAAGACTGTCTGGGTATGAAGGCACACATCTTTAATCCCAGCACTAAGGAGCAGAAGCAGGTGGACCTCTGAGTTTGAAGCCAGCCTGGTCTACAGAGTGAGTTCCAGGACAGCCAGGGCTACACAGAGAACTCTTGTCTTGAAAAACCAAAATAATAGTGATGATGGTGATGATGACAGTGATGGTGATGGTGATGGTGGTAGTGATGGTGATGATGATGACAACAACGATGATAAGGGCTTAGGGGTCGGTGGACCAAGCTGCCACCAAGTCCTTCTTCTGAAGCATTGTCTTACAAAGATAGGGATGAAGGGCTGGAGAGGGTGTGGTGATGCTGGAGAGGGTGTGGTGATGCTGGAGAGGGTGTGGTGATGCTGGAGAGGGTGTGGTGATGCTGGAGAGGGTGTGGTGATGCTGGAGAGGGTGTGGTGATGCTGGAGAGGGGGTGGTGATGCTGGAGAGGGGGTGGTGATGCTGGAGAGGGTGTGGTGATGCTGGAGAGGGGGTGGTGATGCTGGAGAGGGGGTGGTGATGTTATAGAAGGTGGTGGTGATGTTGGAGTTGGGTCCAGGAAATCCCAAGGAGAAGGCAGACTGGAGAAATGAAACTAATCAGTATTGTAGGGCGGGATCTTCCTACTTATGAAGGTAACCTCGGGGGAGGGAAGAGGAAGGAGGAAGGAGGGAGGGGAGGAGGGGGAGGGAGGAGGGGGAGGGAGGAGGGAGGCAGGACAGCCCTGGAGTTAGTTTTAGAATGAAGACAACTCAAAACAAGTGTGATGCCTTCATGGCTCTGAGCACCAAGGTTGGGAGAGGTGGTGGCTCAGACTTTAGCTCGCCCAGGCTCACATACCCCGCCATTCTACCCATCCAGCCAAGGCTTCCTCTGGGTGAAGCACAGGAGTGCTAACTGTTCTAGGGTTTCCCCAGCCCTGCCGTCTCCTGGGCTTGATCATATGGAACTTCCTTTGCTCTTTTTAGGACAGAAGGATTATCACTTCTTCCTCACAACCTCCCTGGGGGAGGCCAAGGCTTCCGAAGCACAGAATCCTAATGCACAGACCCCAGTGCACAGACCCCAACGCACAGACCCCAATACACAGACTCAATGCACAGAACTCAATGCATAGACTCTAATGCACAGCTCCAATACACAGACCCCCCCATGTACAGACTCCAACACCCCAACGTACAGACCCCAACACACAGACCCCAATGCACAGACCCCAACGCACAGACCCCAATGCATAGACTACAATGCACAGACTCCAACGCCCCAACATATAGACCCCAATGCACAGACCGCAATGCATAGACCCCAATGCACAGACCCAATACACAGACCCCCATGTACAGACTCCAATACCCCAATGTATAGACCCCAACACAGATCTCACTGCACAGGCCCCAGTGCACAGACCCAATACACAGACCCCCATGCAAGACCCCAGTGCACAGACCCCTGGTACACAGATTCCCATCTCAGGATTTCTTGTGAGCTATGCACATATTTTTGTCTATCCAGCTTGGCCATCTATCATCCTTTCCACTCTCCGTCCAATCTATTACTGCACCAAGGCTTCCCCCTACATCATGAATTAGCTATGCGGCACTTGGGCAAGCTGTAAAACTGTCAGGATGTGACACATGCAGTGTCTTGTACAGCAGAAAATCCCTCCTAGTAGGAAGCCTAAGAAATCAATGCAAAAAAATGGCTCTGAAGTAGCCACATTTGTCTAACTTTAAGACGCTCTATTTCGGAGGAATACAGGGCTGTGTGTTTTAGCATCTATTCGTCTGGCCCCAGAACCAATGTTTGTTAGAGGCTACACTAATTAGGCACTGTACAAGGCATGAAGCCACGAGATAGATGAGCGAAACCCAGAACGCCACAATCCCCTCAATGTCCGGTCATGCATTTAAGAAGAAATAAATGAAGTGACAAACTGGGTCACACGGAACCAAATTAGACTTCATGGTTGTTTAAAACGTTTTAACACAGTTTCATTTCCTTAACATTCACATATGATGTGTTTGGCCCAAACTGTGCGTGGTTTGTTTGTTTCTTTCTTTCTTTTAAAAAGCTCAATTGGTATTTTGAACACTAAAATCAAGAGATTTCATGAGACCAGGATAATTATCAATGCCATTCCTACATTCTCTTAGAAAATGCACAGACCTGTCTACCAACCCTGGTGTTACATTTCTACAAATCGTGGATATTTTATCTCTGCAAAGCAACCGTCTCCCTCCCCCTTCATTAACGAGTTCCTCGTCCTCTCTGAACCCATCTAGACCACCAAGTTCTCAGTCACTGCCCGGCTCTGCCATCCCTCTATGTGCACGCATAAACAGAAGTGGAGAATGAGAGGAAGACGGGGAGGAAGCACGCTGCTTGAACATTTGAACAGAGAGCAGTTCCCGGAAGCTATGAAGAACCATCCTACATGTTGGCTGTGTGAACACAGCACACCAGTCCTCACAGAGACCCGAAACCGAAGGCTGTGAGGCCATCTGCGATTGGTCTTCTGCCCTGGGTGCAGTCCATCCCATAGCAGCCAGAAGAGCAAGCCATCCATTCCAGTACCTTCCTGAGATGCACGTCCTTCCTAGCAGATGTCACGAAAACCGTTCTCGCCTTCTTCTCTGTGCTTCTGCTCCCTAACTGGTTATTTGCCCCATGCACATCCAACTCCTTGCTGAAGTAAAGGCTGAAAAGTCCCCATACCTGTTCCCGACACTTAGACCTGACTTGATCTCAGTCTCCCAAGTGATCAGGAAAAGCAAATGAAATTTGCAATCAGAAACCAGTCTCGGAAACCCAACGCCAGTGTGTGGTGAAATACAACGGCAACCCTGAAAGTTAGACACTGTCATTCGTGAGATCAGTTTGGCACCAGCAATAAGGCTGCAGCATCGGGTATCCTGTGAACCACAGGGAACCTTCCCTACAGACTTTAGAGTGATGGGTTTTAGCCCTTCCCTTGATGGTCAGCAAGAATTACAAGTATATTGCCACATTATCATCTGTGTTCTAGTTTGGTTTCTGTTTCCCTTATAGACACCACAACCAAAAGTAGCCTGGGCAGGGAAGGGTTAATTTCAGTTTACAGATTATAGTCCATCCTTGAGGCAGGATGATGCATGAGCTTGAAGCAACAATCATGAAGCAACACTTGTTACCGGCTTGCTCCCTCTGCCTTGTCCAGATACCTTTCTTACACAACACTGGCCTACCTGCTTAGGGATGACGCCACCCACAGTGGGCTGGCTCCCCCTACACCAATTAGCAATCAAGGGAATGCCCCAACAGGTATATTCACAGGGCAGTCTGGTGGAGGCGAATCATCGATTAAGAGCCCCTCTTCCCTGGTGTGTCTAGGTTTGCATCAAGTTGACAGAGTATAACTATCACAACTTCAATAATCACTCAAAAAGAGACGGTTCGAATGCTCTTACAATGGGGAATCTATTTCATTATCATTTATAACACACAGTTTGTAACGTTATTTTTTATATGGGTTGAAATCTACTAAATTGATTTCGAGTCCATTAATGGGCGATAATTTAAAATAACAGCCCGGGGATACCTCTCATGCGACGCCTGGTTATCCATCAGGGATGTTGTTATATTACTTTGGTGATAAACTGAAAACACTCTCAGTTTCTATCAGCTCTGGATAAGAAAAAATAAAATTTTATAGCCATATCAAGTTCATATCATTTTTAAAAATAAGCTAAAGGCATTCATTTTATTACCAAAAAGAAATCTTACCAAAGTACACTTGTAAAATAAAAACAAATTTACTGCATTTCCTTGATGATATAACATTATATATACATATATATATGTACACATACATACACATATGTTTATGATTCAAAAAATTCAAGGAAACATATCTATTTGAATTATGGTTTTTTTGGAGGATAAGAAATGGAAGGAATTAAAATAGAAGTTTGTACCTATGACCTGTGTTTTAGGTCCTCTTAAAAGACTTACTTATTTTGTGTATAAATGTCCACCTGCATGTATGTACGCTCACCACAAGCATGCAATACCAAAGGAGGTCAGAAGAGGGCGTCAGAGCCCCTGGAACTGGAGTTGCAGATGGGTGTGAGCCACCAGGTATGTGTGTGCTGGGACTCAAAACCAGGTCCTCTGCAAGAGCAGCCAGTGCTCTTAACGGCTGAGACATCTCTCCAATCCCCATTTCTTCCTTATAAACCTTAAGCAAAATCAAATAAATCCACAATCCTCTTAAATACACATATGCATACAGTAAAATTACTTTCTCTCTTTTTAAAAGTCGTGAAATAAAATTTTAAAGTCATTTTTAAAGTATGTTTTTTCTCTATGAGAGATGAGTCTCAGAGGACCAAAGTCCCCTTCAGCTCTCAGAATTCAGAGCATTTTATAAGGACTCTTTTTGCTCCCTTTTATTGAAAGTAGATTTTTTTTTCCTCACATAAGGTTTCCTCAGTAGTTCTCCTCCTCCCAGTTCCTCCCATCCCATCCCGATCCATCTCCTTTCTGTTTCTCAGTAACAGGCTTCTAAGGAAATAATATAATACAATACAATACACTATACAAAACAGAAGCTAACGTATTGGAATAGGACAAAACAAACAGAAGGAAAAGAGCCCGAGAGAAGACTCAGACAGAGATGATCTCACCCATACACTCAGAATTCCCAAAACAATACTAAACTGGAAGCCATAATATATATGGTAAAGGACCTGTAGGAGAGAATATATATTAAAATAAAAATACAAAATGTAAGAAACGAAAAGGGTAAAACCCTACAAGACATTAGAAGACAAGGAACCGTCAAAGTTCATTTTCCGTTGGCCAACCATTGATAGGCATGCAGCCTATACAAGAAGCCTTTTAAAAATTCTCTTATATGTTACATTCTGTGTGGTGCTTCATGCTGGGGGCTTTCCACGGAGATCTCTGGTCTGGCTAGGCGTGCGGGTTCAGGTGAAGGGGCGCGAACTCGGGCAGGGAGGGAGAACCAGGCTTTCGCAGCCTCCTCGGGTGGTGCTGTTCCGCCTGTTTCTGCTGCTGCTTCAGTTCAGGCTGGGCTGAGCCAGCAAGAGGCTGACTAGCCTGTAGGAGGGGTGCACGGGAGCTTCTAGCGGTGATTGGTGATTTCGGGAGAGCAGATCTCTTCCCCCAAGCGGCGGTGTTACAGCTCTTATGACAGAAGCTCTCAGATGATGGAGTAATTCCTGCACACCTTTAATCCTGAACATGATTCTTTTTTTTTCTTTTCTTTTCTTTTTTTCGGAGCTGGGGACCGAACCCAGGGCCTTGCGCTTGCTAGGCAAGCGCTCTACTACTGAGCTAAATCCCCAACCCCTGAACACGATTCTTAAACACAGTTTTTGGATGGGTCAGTGTCTTGACAGCAGATACTTCCTAGTGGTTTGGCCTGAGAGCTTGGGAAGACCTCATCTACATATTTGGGGGCGTGGTCTTGCTTCTACTGGAGGAGTCTGTCTTTGAGCCTACTTGACCTGCCGTCCTAACCTGTGGAGGAGGGGCTTAGGGCATTGCTCTACGGGACAGATCTGTCTCAAATGTCTCTACTGGGGTTGTGGGGGCTGTAGCTACGTGAGACGCCTGATCTCCTGGGAGACTGGGAATGCACCTGCTGTCCCTTAGGATCCCCAGGGCCTCGACCTATCTTGACCAGGAATCAGGGTACCTTTCACAGGCTACCGCCCCACATTTCTGATCACAGTTTCACCCTCCAAGCCCCTCCCCGCAAATCTCCCCTCACTATCCACTCCTTCATTTCCCTTCAGAAGAGGGCAGGTCTCCCGGGAATATCAACCAACCACGGCATATCAAGTTACAATAAGACTAGGCACATCCCCCTCACATTAAGGCTGGGCGAGGCAACCCAGAAGAAAAGGGGTCCCGACAGCAAGCATAAGGAGTCTCCTAATGTTAGTATTTAGGCTTTATTACAACCTGACCAGAGGTCTGAATAACCTTAGCTGTTGTTGTTTCAGACTTCCTCACCTCTGGGAGCTTGGAGATGGAGAACGTTGAAGTGGCTAAGCCCCAAACACACACGCACACACGCACGCACGCACTCACGCACACGCACACGCACACGCACACGCATGCACACGCGCACACACCACTTACTCTGAACCAACCAGGGCTGGTGCTGAACACGCACGATTTTAGCTGACTCTTCACATGGCCACCTGCTAAAACAATGTAGAGAGACTGCAGAAACCAATTACTTTGTAGATTAATAATGCTGGCTATTTCCTGAGACCAAGTGTCCTAGAAGAATAGGAAGGTCACTCATCAAGGCAGCCTCTCAGCCCTGTGTCTGCCATTGGTGGTCCTGGATGCTGGCACTGTAAGCCAATCTGAGTATGGGTCTGACCATCACCCTGCCCCTCCAGCGGCAGCTTTGTTGCAAATCTAAGACACGAAGCAGAATTCATACTTGGTTTGGCCTGAGCAGATATTTCTTCCTCCTTGCCAACCACTCTGCTGGTGTAGTTTTAACATCCCCAACTCCCATCCCATTGGTACCTTAAGAACTTTGCAGGCACTCGGCAACATTAAAACCATAAATCATATACTGGATATCTCTCTCGGCTGCTAATACAGAATTTCTCTTACCACGACTTCTTTATCTACCATAGCTGTCTGTGTCCAACACACAAATTTCGTCCCCTACCTCATCAACAAGGAAGCTTCAGGGTCATTGAAAGAACATGCCAAATGGGAGAAGCACACCAGAACATATCTGTGTGGAATTTTAGCCACACAGAGGCTCTTCACCTTTGGGCAAATGGTTTCTATACTCGGAGACACTCTTTCTCTTGTCTTTTTTAAAATTAAATTCATTTTATTTATTTCTCACATGTGCGCATGTGTGGAGGTTGGAGGATAACTCCCAGTAAGTAATAAATCTTTTCCTTCTATCTTAGGTTCAAGAGATCAAACTCAGGTCACAGCTGAAGTAGCTCAGGGACTCAAAAGTCTGTTCCTTTGTCTAGGCTTTCTCGCACCTGTGTATAAAAACCAGATGTGTGTGTGTGTGTGTGTGTGTGTGTGTCTGTGTGTGTCTGTGTCTGTGTGTATGTGTGTCTGTGGGTGTCTGTGTGGGTGTCTGTGTGTGTGTGTGTGCATTTGTGTCTGTGTATATGTTGTGTGTATGTATGTCTGTGTCTGTGTGTGTGTTTATGCATGTGTCTGTGTATATGTGTGTGTGTGTATGTGTGTCTGTGTGTGTCTGTGTGGGTGTCTGTGTGTGTGTGGCTATGTGTCTGTGCATGTGTGTCTGTGTGCATGTGTATGTGTGTGTGTGTTTGTGTGTGTCTGTGCATGTCTGTGCGTGTGTGTGTGTGTGTGTCTGTCTGTGTGTCTGTGTGTATGTGTGTGTCTGCATGTGTGTCTGTGTATGTTTGTGTGTGTTTATGTGTGTGTGTGTGTGTATGTGTGTGTTATGTGTGTCTGTGTATGTGTATATGTGTGTGTCTGTGTATGTGTATATGTGTGTGTCTGTGTATATGTGTGTGTCTGTGTCTGTGTGTATATGTATGTGTGTATGTGTGTCTGTCTCTGTGTGTCTGTGTGTGTGTGTGTGTGTCTGTGTGTATGTGTGTGTCTGTGCATGTGTGTCTGTCTGTATGTGTGTGTCTGTGTGTGTGTGTGTATGTGTGTGTCTGTGTCTGTGTGTATATGTGTGTGTGTGTATGTGTGTCTGTCTCTGTGTCTGTGTGTCTGTGTGTGTGTCTGTGTATATGTGTGTGTCTGTGCATGTGTGTCTGTGTATATGTGTGTGTCTATGTATATGTGTGTGTCTGTGTCTGTGTGTGTGTCTGTGCATGTGTGTGTGTGTGTAATAAAAGACACTGTGAAAACGGGCTGCCGCTCTTATTAACAGGAACAGCAATAAATGTGGCGTCTGTTTTCCTAATTGCACATTACAGCCTGCTCTTTTTTTTTCTGTGACTCTTATTGCCAAAACTCAATGGGTTTAATATTTGTCTCAACTAATTAATTTCATTTCTTTAATACAATTTCTTTTACAGTTGGAGAGAATGGGCTTACTCTTTAAAGTACAACCTGAGGGTTCCTTTGGCTGTGTCCCAGGTACCTCCCTGACACAATCAACAGAACATGGAGTTCTATATCAAATTTGAACTCATTTTCGGGGGTCCCAAACCATATATGTGGCTTTAATTCGCCATCGTGAAGGAAGGAATGAGACTGGTAATTAAGTTGGCGTGGTGAATTCACACTTTAAGACGGATTTTTTTTTTTTATTAACTTGGGTATTTCTTATTTACATTTCTAATGTTATTCCCTTTCCCGGTTTCCGGGAAAACATCCCCCTAACCCCTCCCCCTCCCCTTCATTATGGGTGTTCCCCTCCCCATCCTCCCCCCATTGCCGCCCTCCCCCCAAAGACGGATTTTAAATTCAGGTGGCTGGAAGATGTTTTCAAATGGGAGAAGTGATGTGAGTGTCCCACTGCAGTCTGAAAAGTCCCAAATTTAACAGCCACTCTACTTCATGACATAGGCTAGGTTTTAGCCTATGTCACCAGGCCAAGGTGTGTGTGTTACTGACTTGTGAGCAATGCCTGGCTCAGGGGAATTCAGCAAACTAAAGGCTGAATCTGGTCTTACCTCTTGTCACATCACATGTCCTTGAAGGTCACAGTGTATATAACAAGTGCCACCTGGCTCCCTGTCACCTGCTCTTAGCACAGGTGGGGGGAGGGGGGCGGGGGAGGTGAACTCTAAGCCACCTCCTGTACTTACCAGGACCATGAAGGCCCCAAGAAAGCACTCTCTTGCAGGGCTAACTTTCTTAAACTATGTCAAATATGCTACAAAATATAACATATATATATTTTAGTATATTTTGTTATAAGTAATATTTTGTTTATATATAGTATATGTATAGTATTTTATAGTGTAATACATATTATATGATAGATATAAAATATTATACTATAAAGTACTATAACAAAAAAATTTAGAAGAAGAAAGGATTTAGGGCTCAGTTTGGGGTGTTTCAGTCCATGGCGGTCTAGCCCCACACTTTGGGGCCTTCAGTGACATAGCACACGGTGGCAGATGTGCACACACAGTAAGGAACTCTCCTCATGGTGCCAGGAAAGCAAGGAGAGAGAGGAAGAGAGTCCCTGGACAGCATCCCCTTGGAAGCATTTGACCATGAGGTGCAGGCTGGGGAAACTGAGATGCCCTATAGAACGTAAAGAACTCCCGCAAGGACGCCATGAAGATCCTGCCTTTCCGTCCTTGCCCTCCCGTCCCTAACTGTAAGTTCTCCTTGGGGAGCGTTCTCAGAACCTCGTGTACTGTGCTCGCCACGCAGCTGTGTGCCCAGAGTCTGACCGCGGACAGATGCTGTTACACGGGAAGTAAAGTGGGCTTCTGCAGTTCATTCTTTCCAAAATAGTAATGATTATCGTATTATAAAATTCAATGTTAGCAATTTTAGTCTCTATTCTGCCTCTTCTGTTTATGTGTAATTATGGATGTTTCATAAAGCAATTTTGCAATTTATATCTTTAATGAAACCACGTACCTTATGGACTTTGGACACAATTACTATTTATTAATCCATTATACGTTTGAGAAGTGGAACGAGTTAAGATTATTTGATAGAAAGAAATTATGGGAGCAGCCTGCTGTCGCAGGCAGACCTCCGTTCTCCTCCTACCTCTCTGCCCACCGTCATCAGACCTGCGGACCCTGAACCGTACAGTTAAGCTTCCCTTCCCCCGCCCATCTCCCCTGGTCGCCGAGTCCTCGAGTACACGCCAAGCTGCCCTACGCAGAAAGGGAAGGGCACTCCGTTCTCATCAAAGGAAGAAATCTACCAAGATGAGATCTCAATTGAACATCTGCGCCCCAAATACAAGGGCACCCACATTTGTAAAAGAAACATGGCTAAAGCTTAAATCACACATCGAACCCCACACAGTAACAGTGGGAGACCTCAACACCCCACTCTCACCAATGGACAGGTCTCCCAGACAAAAACTAAACAGAGAGGTAACAACACTAACAGACATTATGAGTCAAATGGACTTGTCAGACATCTATAGAATATTTACCCAAACCCCAAAGAGTAGACCTTCCTCTCAGCACCTCATGGATATCAATATCAAACGGGATACACTGTATCTCATAGAAGAGAAAGTGGGGAATGGCCTATTGGTACAGGAAACAGTTTCCTGAACAGAACACCAATGGCTTGGGCTCTGAGATCAACAACTGAAATGCACCTCATTGCCTCTTGCCGCCTACGACGATGGGAATGCAGGGGAACAGGCCCCAGGTCATGACACAGGAAAAGAGGGTGTCTGAGAAGAGTCCCTGTGAGGGTCTAGAAGCCGGTGATGGTGTACAGAGCCGGAGGCCTTGAACCACCAGACCAAAGACTCGTTGCAATGAACATTTGCAAGTAAAGAGGTTGTGGACGAAAGGGCACACTGCGGGACATGCTGTCACACACTACAGTTTCCATAATTATTTTTTCCGTGGGGGGGGGTTGCAAGGAGGAGGAAAGGTACAAAGAGACGGAGGGATGAGTGGGACTGGGGTACATGGTGTGAAATGTACAGAGAATTAATAAAATGTTTTTAAACATTTAATTTTCAGATACTTTTTTTTTTATGAAGAAAGACATTTGAGTGGGAATAACCCCTTAGAAGAAATTACTGCTCTGGGGCGGTGATGAGATGGGGTGGGGGAGATGGGAAAACAAACACTTGGAAAATGAACTCACGGGTTAGGTTAATATACAGATTACGGTAATATACAGTCTCGCGGTGTTGGAGGATGTTGGCTGCTGTTTTCCCTGTAAAGATGACCACTCTCTCTATATGATGGTGTCCCTGTGTGCCAGGGGCACTTGTGTGTTTGGGCAACTAAGGAGAAAGACACAGGAACTGCTATATAACCCTAAACCAGGATCCGGAAACTAAAACCAATCTTTTTTTTTTTTTTTTAATTTAAACTTTGTTTTAATTTTCTTTCTTTCTTTTAAAGATTTATTTATTATAAATAAGTACACTGTCTCTGTCTTCAGACACACCAGAAGAGGGCATCAGATCTCATTACAGATGGTTGTTAGCCGCCATGTGGTTCCTGGGATTTGAACTCAGGACCTCTGGAAGAGCAGTCAGTGCTCTTAACCACTGAGCCACCTCTCCAGCCCTGTTTTAATTTTCATCTATGTGTCTGTGGGAGTGTAGGCCATGTGTGGACAGGAACCTGGGGAGGCCAGAAGAGGGCATTGGGCCCCTGGGGCTGGAGTTGAAGGCAGCTGTGAACTGCCTGACATGGGTGCTGGGGACTAAACATGGTCCTCAGGAAGAGCAGCCAGTGCTCTTAACTGAAGGGCCATCTTCCCAGACATGATTAGGGAGGCATCCCGGGGAGGCTCAAACCACTCATACCAGTTCCTAGCCCATGAAGCAAGTGTCCTGGGTCTGGACAGACAGGAAATCCCAGTGGAGTCTTTTGTGCAAGTATAACGTTGACAATTACAGACCGTGGTCTTGTAATCCTGCTATTGCGGTATCGAGGGTTTCTGACAAACACAGCAGCAGAGTCTCCTTTGTCTTTTAGTCAGCAAGGCTATGGGAGAAGAGTAGGACAGGCTGCATCCAGCAAGCCCAATCATTCACCCATTGCACCTTGACTTTGGATTTACCTGTGTGTATGAATGCTTTGCCTGCATGTGCGAGCACCACAGGCGCCAGCAGAGGGCGTCAGATCCCCCTGGAACTTGAGTTGCAGATGGATTGTGAGCCGCCATGTGGACGCTGGGAACCAAACCCAGGTCCTCCGGAAGAGCAGCCGGTGCTCTTGACCACCGAGCCGTCTCTCCAGCCCTACTGTAACTGTTACTTTAAACTTTCACAGCATAGCCCTGCCCCATTTTGAACAGGAGAAGGCGATACGTACGATGCTAATACTGTCGCCAGGCTCCGCTTGCTACATATAGGTAACAAAGAAGTTAAACTTCGTGCGACTGAAGTTCCCCATCGTGACCAGCCATGCTCCTGACATCGGCTCCCTCTCTGATTCTTGCCTGTGACTAGCTCAGGTGAAAATAGCTAACATGAGCTACATTCTTCTTACACAGTTAACTAGAGTTCCCTGTGAGGAGTTGTGCGCCCCGGCTTAAGGAGGCGTAGCGCTCACGTCTGAACTGCTGCTGCTGCTCGACCTTGACTCCCAGCCCGTGCTAACCGCACTCAGCGCTACCTCACAGTCGGCACAAGGAAATCTGCTCCTACTCTTCATATCTTATGTAAAATTCTTCTCGGGAAGACCGAACACTATCCCCTCCAATGACCAAAGTAGGCTCTAACGTGAAAACTCATGAACTCTCCTAGGACGGGGATTAGTTCTGTGAGCCACAGGGATGCCAGATGCTGGACATCCTGAGAGCTGGAAAAATGTATAGAAGGATAGGATAAGTTTAGGTTAAGTATTACTGACACAAACTTGTCTAAAAGCTTAAAACCTGGGCGTTTCTGGGCGTTTCTGAGCCAAAGAACCTGTGAGAGGGCACGGATCGCTGAAGTGTGATGCAGTTTTCTGGGAACGTAGGAGGTCTGTGTGTTAATTATTAAAGAAGAGGTCAGCTTTCACTTATGAAGAACTGTCTGGAGGAAATACAATCAGAAGGCCTAGATTTTCACCCTCACACTATTCTACAACTATTTCATGAAGAAATGTAGGACGGACATAAACATCTCGATTTTATTAGACATTAGAAATCTCCCTGTAAGCTGTGGAAGGATGGCTCAGTGGTTAAGAGCACCCGTTAGTCTTCCAAAGGATCCGGGTTCGGTTCCCAGCACCTACATAGTGGCTCACAACCATCTGTAACTCCAGTTCCAGGGGATCTGATGCCCTCTTCTGGCCTCTGCAGGCACTGGACATGCATCTATGCCACATACACAAAATAAAAATAAAAACATTTTAAATTCCACGACAAATAGTCTTTCCTTGATGCTTTTAAGAAGAAAGAAATTTCTTTGTAAAGATGCCATCTTTGGCCAGGTAGAGGTGGCAGATATACCTTTAATCCCAGCACTTATGAGGCAGAGACAGGTGGAACTCTGCGAGTTCGAGGCCAGCCTGGTCTACAGAGTGAGTTCCAGGACAGCCAAGGCTACGAAATCCTGATTTGAAAAAAAAAAAAAAAGCCAGCAAAATCTGATTGTGACATATCTGTGTAGCGAGGCTGCCAGACCAGTGTAGCCATGTCACTACACAGTGGGGTTTTTTTTTCTGTGTTATCATGCAGATACATAAGCTTAAATAAAGCAAATTGTATCTCATCATGTAGGCGGACTGCATCCAATAGCTTGGTATCCTTAAGAGAAACAGGTTGAGGCCCCAGAGGAAGAAGAGACGCTGTCTCCAGCTGCCTTTCACACTTGAGCATACATAGTATCGAGTCTCCCATGGGTCCCTAACTTGCTTGCCTGCACTAAGGATCCAGGGTACATAGACCAGGGGCTGAGCATGAAACTACAGCACCAATAAAAACTCACCTGGCCCTGTAGCTCTCAAGAT